>NC_138779.1:43533958-43758958 GCF_965119305.1 Pelophylax lessonae | reverse complement strand
CCCTAAACACACCTGTTCTCATTCATAATTTCTTTGCATTTCTGTTTGTCATACTTTCACTGTCTTTTAATTGAGTTGTATATTTCTACATTCAATTCCCGTTTAGACTCTGCAGAATTGAATGTTGTTGCTGGACCAAATTTGAAGATGTTCAATAAAAATGATTATGGAAAATAGTAATGATGTTTTTAAATGTTTTTATTTATTTATTTTTTTTTAAACAGAAAAATGAGGAAGCTTCTGCAACCCCAATATTCAATTTAAAGTCCATTGGGCCCTTACAAAGCTGCAAAAAAATACTTTAATTCCACCATCCTCATTGACCCCAACACATTTCACTTATGAAGAATTCCTCTGAAATCTCCTGATTTTTTGCCCCCAAAAAAGTAAAAACTCTCAGTTCCCCTTTTCCCTCCTCCCTAATGCGGTGACCGGTTGTGGCGGAGTTGTAAAGGCAATCTTCATGTTTGTGGCACATGTATGGGTTTTGGTGAATTTGTTCCTGATATATTCTGATAATCACACCCAAGTGAGTTTTCTTTTCCTCCTCATTGAAGCACATTCCTTGACTAGACCTGTAATGTGTCACAGATGAAGGTCCTTCTGTTGCATCTGGTTTCTAAAATAGGAATTTTGGCATCCTGAAGCAGCAACAGACCAGCTAATGGCAGATTTTATATGGGATGGCTCAGGTAGACTGTGGAGGATCTGCCATTATACGGGTCACCACCCTGACAAGACTGTTACTGCAACATGGTGACACCGATCCAGATCTGTCCGCTCTCCTAATTCATTCTCAAGAGAGATGCTACGGTCTCGCTGCCACCCTGTGTCCCTTTATCCTTCCTCTCTATAGATGGTCTTATTGCCACCATGTGCACCTTTATCTGAGGCCATTGAGCCGTGACAGAAATCTTCTCTGCTGTCAGACACCAATACAAACAGCTGAATCTCTCATAAGTGTTGAACACAACCAGGACGCTGACTCAGCAATTCAGTCTTTGGCAGAACAGGATGAATGAAATTGATAACTAAGAGTTTTTTATTTTGGTTTACATACAGAAAAAAATTAACATCACTTTTATTCTATTTTTCCAAGTTTTGATTGAGTAAAAGTTGCTGTTAAAAAATATAATTTCATAGGAACAATGACACAAAACCTCTAAAAGGAACAATGATGATGCATAACATCTGATAGGAATAACAATAGAGAAATTCTGATAGGAACAATATTGCAGAATATTTGATAACAATAATATGCATGATGTCTGGTGGAAACAGTGATACATAGAGGACTGTGAGAAGGCTGAAAGAACTCGAAAGACACTTCAAGTTATTAAATTAGCTGTACAATCTGTTCAAAATATTTTTACAGACAAGAGATCCGCTTGATGTAAATCAACACAAAATAATGTGTTAAAATCTTTCATTTTTTGTAAAGCTTTAAAAATTTCTTGTGTACGTTTGGGCAGCCATATTTTCTCATTATACACTTGGCTCATTACATTACATACTGTAGCAGTACACTGCTTATCCTAAAGCCAAGCACACACAAGCCAAATGTAGGGCGGCAACGGCCGCTTCAATGAAAACTGGCCGACATTCAACACGTGTGTACCGGAGTCGGTTTGGCCAGCTTCTGTCGAAGGGGCGTGACCGAAAAAGTTTTGCCAATTGGCTCCCGATCAGCGTTTTCAGCCAATGGCTGAGAGCACTCACTGGAGTGTTCTGGCCGGCAGTCCCCCTGTCAGAACACAAAAGCCCAGCAGGGTAGATCTCTATACTAATACCGTATTGTTAGTACAGCGGCTCTGACCTGAGCTGTCAGTATTTTTTCCTGTTACAGTAGAAGTCTGAGTCAGGCAACTCACTGAAATCAATGCCCTTCCTGTGCGGATCATCTCTTACCTTAAGCCTGGTACACACTGTGAGGTTTTTTTTTGTTCAACTCAGCGGGCTGAATGGAAAAAACCTGAAGAGCTCGGGAGGAGCCGCTGTACTAACAATTCAATGCTGAGTTATGTGTTGTAACAGGGGGACTGCCGCCCACCAGAACACATCGGTCAGTGCTCTCAGCCATTGGCTGAGAGTGCTGATAAGGAGCTGATTGGCAGACCTTTTTAGGTCATGCCCCTTGGACAGAAGCTGGCCAAACTGATCCAGATTGCTGTACACAAGAGCTGAATGTCAGACAGTTTCTAATGAACCCGCCTATGCTTTCCGATATTTGGTTGGCGTGTATGGTTCCTTAGCTGGTGCAAAAGTAAACCTGTCATGAAAGAAATAAAGATGTTGTCATTGCTGACCTGTGTCTTAAAATGCTGGTTGCCTGGCTGTTATACCGTTCCTCTTGGTTTAGTACTTTGAGTCAGTGACCCAGAACAGGGGTGCAGCTCAAATCAGTCAGAAGTTCTCACCCATATACTTCTGTGGTTCACCAAGTAGGGAAGCCAGAAGGTCCGCATGACAGCCAGGGAACTAACATGTTCAATAATGGCAGACCTCTCTACATTTAATACAATAACAAAGTATTAGTATGTGAAATGTGAATGTATAAAAACTCAACCTTTTAGTAAACACTGCAATAAAAGCTACAAACATGCTGTACCCCCACTTTAAAAATGTGAGTAGTATCTTTTTACAGTTTCTTTTTATTTAGTTATTTTTTTTGTTTTATATCAGCTTCGAGCCATATGACCCGAGTGAAAGCTGCAGACTCTGTACAGGGAGAGCTGAGCTCATTTCAGATGCTGAACTTCATAGACACTACAGGGAGAGCTGAGCTCATTTCAGCAGTTGTTAAGCAGATGCTGATTACCATAGACTCTACAGGGAGAGCTAACAGTCGTTAGGAAGGGGTACTGATCATGATAGACTCTGTATAGGGGGAGATGAGCTAATTTCAGCAGTCGTTATGCAGAGGTGCTGATCACGATAGACTCTGTATTGGGGGAGATGACGTAATTTCAGCAGTTGTTAAGCAGGGGGCGCTGATTATCATAGACTTTGTATTGGGGGGAGATGGGCTCATTTCAGCAGTCTTTATGCAGGGGGCGCTGATTACCATAGACTCTGTATTGTGGGAGATTAGCTAATTTCAGCAGTCGTTATGCAGGGGGCGCTGATTATCATAGACTTTGTATTGGGGGGAGATGGGCTCATTTCAGCAGTCTTTATGCAGGGGGCGCTGATTACCATAGACTCTGTATTGTGGGAGATCAGCTAATTTCAGCAGTCTTTAAGCAGGGGGTGCTGATCACCATATATTCGATATTAGGGGAGATGATGTCATTTCAGCAGTCGTTAAGCAGGGATGCTAAACACCAAAGGCTTTGTATAAAGAGAGCTGAACTCATTTGATTTGATCAGTTGTTAAGCAGAGATGCTAATCACGATAGACACTGTACAGGAGGAACTGATCTCATTTTAGCAGTCTTTAGGAACAGCGAGTACCTATAATATGCAGTAAAAGTTACAATGGCTTGGAATGTGACTTACTGAAGAAAAATGTCTCATTTCCCCATTATCAGCTTTTTTTGCGGTCTTATACTAGTGAGGTAGTTCGTTACAAATCAGCAAAGACTTTTCTGGATATGTTTCTCAATAGCGTTTCAGGAAATGTGACATCCTTGGTGTGAATACTGGTGGTGGAAGCTGATCATAGCTTCTTGTTGGTTGTATTTTTATAGAGAGAGCGGATATGAGAGATTTAGAGTAGAAGCGATGTAATCTGCAGGGGCTCAGCATCATACATTATCGCCGACACATTGCGCCTGACGCTAGCTGCCATTGCCACCCTCCCATCAGTCTGCAGACAGCTCTGATTATTGATCGCAGCAGATTTAATCATTACAGTAACCATGTCACTTATTCGCTGCCAGTCACTGTGAGTGCTGTGAAATGGATTGCAGCTCATTTGTCGGGTGGACGCCGGCGGCTGTTCCTGCGAAGTCACCTGTAACCCTTTCATTGACGCTTTCATTTCTCAGGGAGGGGTCCCTCTATTGATGGCGACAACAGGAATGGCTGCATCACATTATTTGTAGATCTCCAGTGTGACGACGATGGACTAGAAACGCTCTGTGAGATGAGAAATAGCCGTGTTGTAATTTGATCCAATAACATTGAGATATTCATGTTTAAAACCTCATCTGTCCCCTGACCAAGTATAGATGGCAGATCTATAAGCAGAGGGCAAGGCGGTGTGTCCATCTGAATTCCCATTCTCTTTTCATGGAAGAATGGGTCAGCTATTGGCAGTGCTGAGACTGTTAGACAATCTCTGCATGTGATACTGATCTTACTTGACTAAAGCCTCGTACACACGCAACGAATTTCCGCCGACCGGTCGTCCGTCTTTTGTCCAGAGTGGTGTCTGTTGGTTGGAATGTGCTCTAGACTGCACACAAATTTTCCCGCACGACAGAATTCTACTTCAGAAGTGATGTCATGTGTTGGATTGCTTTCTATGTGTTCTTTCATCTCTGAGCATGCCTAGTCTTGCTCATAAGATTTTTCCCCATCGAAATCTGTACTAATGAGACGAAAATCGGTCGTGTTTTGACGGTCGACAAAAATTATATAGCCTGCATACGAGGATTTTTTTGGACGAAAAGTCGGAGTCGGTTGTCGGAAGCATCATACTAACAAGCCGAAAATCGGCAGATCGGTCGTCGGACGAAATTTCCCGGCCGAATTTCTACTCGAGTGTACGGGGGTTTATAGTGGTGCTCACCCTCACTCTCAGGTTGTTACAAGCATTGCTTATTGTTCTCCTGTGTAATACCAAACACAATCATTACCAGGAGGCCAAAGGGTAACCAGAGATTGTGCCAGGAGATAGGTGGGCAGCATAATTGTACATCACTGAGTCCCAAGTTTTCATCCCAACCTGTATCCAATCCAGCTATGGGTGACTAATTCTTGTCCTCCGTGCCAGCTTTGTGCTTTCATGGACCTGAACACAAGATATCTGCCTTTGTGATGAGTATGTAACAGGTGCTCTTGGCATGACTTGGAATCCTTCTCATCAGCAAAGGGGAGGCGGTGGCAGTGTTCATCCACTGGGTGGCAGTGCGGACCCGTCTGGTTTAGGCTGCGGCACTGACAGTGAGTCAGGTCGGGTGTTGGGGTAGAAATAATGGAGATTCAGGTCCAGCAGATGGAAATCATCTATCGCGCTTCGCTATTCTTTGCATTTCTGGGACGACATTTCCTGGTGTCCCATGAAGAGCCCCACTGTCCCTCTACATACATCACAACAGACAGCCACACAGACTCATGATTTCTTCCAGACCTGATCTTACAGATTTTCTGATAACTGTACAGATATGCCCAATCTATCAATACAAAGCAGAGCTCACACTGAACTGATTCTGCTCATCTGACAGATCAGATCTGAAATAAGATCAGTCCGTGTGTGAGATGGAAATGCTGCTGAGGTTAAGAATTGTGAAAATTTACATCACAACTAGTCTGTTAGGGCTCATTCACACTAGCAGTTGGGGGGTGGTAAAACCCCATGGTTAATCTGTGCTTTTACCAACCCCAACTGCTACCTCCTTTAGCTGCAGAGGAAGTGGTCAGGGGGGTACAAATGCTGTGGCAGGAAATATATCCCCTGTTGCAGATCAAAGACTGTTTTCACTAGACATATGTGACAAAATGAAAGAAAAACTGATTATTTATGTCCATTGAACGATTTATCAATCAAAATTCAGTCATTACATGAGGGCACGATCGTCTGCTCTTACGGCCGAGTGTTAATTTTTCTAAAATGAGTTTGAACGATTTTTCGTATAGTGTATGGCCAGCATCAGAATCTATGTGTGTCTGGCAGCAATCTGTCTTACAATCTTCTGACATCACACTATTTAGCATTTTTGAGCTCTGTGTGCTGATATAAAAATGTGTCCATACAACAAATAAAATCATAAAAAAGCGAGGCGGTGTTCTATCAGATCTCCCTACCCCATCAGAAACCCATACCCTCATCATTTCCAGTTCAGATTAGCTGTGGATTTGTCATGCATCAGCTGTAGCAGCGTCACACGTCCTAGTGCACATGCGCGCAATAGGTAGGGACATTTGATAATATCGCAACGGTCGGGCACTCGTCCTAGTGCGCATGAGCGGCAACGGGTTGGGCAGCGGGCAGGGAGATCTCTTATTACAAATATCCACCCGATTTACATGCCCCACACTGCACCGACCCGACAGTGGGACATAGCCATCAAATGGACAGTGGGCATATTGTCCCTTTGTCGGGTCGGTGCAGTGTGGGGTATGGAGATTGGATGGATATTTGTTATAAGAGATCTCCCTGCCCACTGCCCGACCCGCATGCGCACTAGGACGTGTGACGCGGCTACAGCTGATGCATACAGCTGATTCATGACGAATCCACAGCTGATCTGAACTGGAAATGATGAGGGTATAGATTTCTGATGGAGTAGGGTTCTCTGATAGAACACCGGCATACTGTGTATCATAGTTTCCCTGAAGAAGTCCCCATCCAAAGGGCGGAGCTAAACAAGTGATGTCATCATGCCCGCAGGCTTGGCTGTGGTGAATGAATTGTGGCTCTCAAAGTTGCTTTTACTTGAGGTTGTTCTCGATCTCTATGGATGTGTGTCCATTCAGTGTGATATGCTGCTACTCTCTGTATTCATATTAGTAGATTTAATGCTTGCCTATTTTCAATAAATATTGCTTTTAGACCAGGCATGTCCAACCTGTGGCCCGGAACCGCAAGCAATGTGGCCCACTGACCCCTGACAATTTTTTATTTTTTTTGCTGGGAACAAAGGAAGTTGGGTCGGGGGCACGGCCATAGCGGCTTCCAACTAACGGTGGGCAGAGGCTGCCTCGGAGGGGAGGAGGCGAGCATGTGCAGTGTTTCTGACTCCTACCACCATGACCACTTCAAATCACTGAAGCAGTCATGGTGGTTAGAGTGTTCCTCAGTGTATCTCTCAGAACAAGTAAACCTCTGTATACCGATTCCATCTCATTTGATCATCCTCTAGTTGTGTTAAATTGGTGCGGGGGGGGGGGGGGGGCACGGCGGCATTTTATTACTTATATACCTTAACTATAGTATATATTTTATATGCAGCCCGAGAAAATTTCTCTACACTCAATGTGGCCCAGAGAAGCCAAAAGGTTGGACACCCATGTTTTAGACGGTGAGATTTTTATTTTTTTGAGGGACAATTGAAGAGTTTGGTTTATTAACCTGTAGGTTGGGTTGGATAGAGATCCTTTGGTTAAGATCCCAGTTTCCGTTTTGGGTGGACGTGGAGCAATTCTCTGTTCACATCAGAATCTGCCTGTTTAGACCACCTGCAGTCCTAACTCTTGTAAATTTATGAGAATTAGGACTGCAGGTGGTGTCAGTACTGCTTGGGAACAAGGGAACAACGACTTGATTTTTTCCTGGAATTGTCCTGGAGTGTGGGAGTGAATTTCTGATTGGAGGATATTAGGAGGATGTCCTTACCATCTCACTTATCCTGATGATCTCTTGCCTTGTTTGACTTCTCTGTAACAGGAGGGACAAATTTTTCTGATAAGCATTTTTTCTGGCTGTCACTAGTGGGTGATTCCATTCATTCCTCACTGAAACACTGGTGCTTGGATATTTTGGACTGTTCTCCTTCTAATTTTCTCTTCCTCTCGAGGATTCTGTTTTTTTTTTTTTTTGTGCCTTCTTGTTCTAAGGACTTTAAGGATTATATGCATATTTTTATGTGCTCATTTCATATTGGTGCTGCTTTTATTGTTTTCATTTTGGTCCTTTTAGGTTTGTAATCTGCCTATGTAGCTGGCTGCCTTATTATTCATTTACCATTTATTATTATTATCATCATTTTGGTTCTGAGCGCAGAGATCTCCCCCTTTATGGTTTTATGGCTATTTTTTATTGTTATAGTTATTTTTTATGGCATTTTTATTTATTTATTTATTATTTCACTAGTAATGGGGGCAATCAGCAACTTAAAGGGGGGCTGCGATATTGCGTCAGGCAGTCGGGGCACTAACTGACACTTTTGACAATTTTTTGGGGACGAGTGACACTAACACAGTAATCGGTGGTAAAAATATGTACTGTCACTGTACTAATAACACTGACTGGGAAGGGGTTAACATCAGGGGCAATCAAAGGGTTAACTAAGTGTGCCTAGCTGGTGTTTTACTAAACTGTGGGAGGTACTTGAACTAGGGGAAGGCATAGATCTGTGTCCCTGCTTTGTAGGAATGCAGGATCAATGCCTTTCCCGCTGACAGAACAGCAATCTACCTGGTTTACATAGCAGACTGCCGTTCTGCCTGTGTAATGAACAATCGGCGGTTGTCGGGGAACATCAAGTCCGCAGCACCTGCTCACCGGCTTCCGCTGTAAATAATCACTGCAGGAACAGGGCGGTGGCGTGCCTCCAACACGCAAGTGCTGGGTCACATATTAGGTACATGATCCAGCACAGGAGAGCCTCCTTACTGTGGTATATGTACAGTAAACGGTCGACAAACCATTAAAGAGGAGTTCTGCCCCCTAGGAAAAAAATTAAAAGTCAGCAGCTACAAGTACTGTAGCTGCTGACTTTTAAATATTAGAACTTACCTGTCTAGGGTTCCCGTGATGTTGGAACCCAAAGCCGTTTTTCGTATCGGCTCTCAGGTGCTTCCACCGCCATTCAGGGTAAGGGAACCCGGCAGCGAAGCCTTTCGGCTTCACAGCCGGTTCCCTACTGTGCATACGCGAAGCACGCTGCGCATTCTAATTGGCCCGGCGGCGGAGGAAGAAGGGGGGGGCGGAACTTCCGAGGGACAGCGCCGCGGCGCTGTCTCCTGGAAATGGGGAAGGGTACCTGTCAAAAACAGTTACCCGTTCCCTCCTCCCCCTGAAAGGTGCCAAATGTGGCACCAGAGAGGGGGAAAGAAGCATATAACCAGAAGCTCCACTTTTGGGTGGAACTCCACTTTAATGAAATTGCTTACCCTGATTTCACTGCACACTGTGAGCTTCTTAGTAAAATGTGCATTAGAAGCTGCAGCAAGCCCTATAGAGCCTAGCTCATGTCCTGGCAGGAAGGGTATCCAGCATCATCTAGCTCTTCTCTCCCAGCCTTACAATCCATGCCCCCCATCCCCCCCCCCCGCGCCTTTCAATCGTGAAGGTTAAGCATCACATGTAGGGTGTATCTGTCTGTATGCAAATAACATCTGCCTAGGAATGCTCACTCCTCCAGTTTGACACCCATCCATTGAGACATTTTGATATTTGCACAACTGCTCCCAGGAGGTTAGCCCACTGCTTGCATGATGATAGAGGGCTCTGAGAGGAATACAGAGGCAGGGTGCTGTGATGTTTTCATAGAGCTATGTACATTGCTGGTCCCTCCCACCAACAATGATCTGCCTGCATTGCTTAGAAAAGCACAGAGACCTAGTGAGTGTAAAATAAGGTATGTAATGAAAACAGGTTTTATTCATTAAAGTGGAGTTCCGGCCTCTGAAACGTTTTTTAGATAAAAATACCCCCGGGACAGTCAGGGCAAGTGCATTTCATAATGGATAGCCTCTGAACTGTCCCAGGTCACACTTACCTTTTAGAAGAAATACTTACCTTGAAAATGTCTTGTCCAGTGCTGCCATCTCAGGTGTGGGCAGCTGAAGCCAGAGCATCCTCTTCTGTGTCCTCATCGTCCCAGAATGCACTTCACCGGCCCCGCTCGTCAGTTCCTGGGCAGGCGCGTCATCCCTGCACAGCTTCTGGGCGATGACGTTCAGCTCCCAAGAGTCAATACAAGCAGGAAGAGACGGCGGGGGCCGCGGCCACAGAGGGAGGAAGTGGAAGAAAGCTGAGTATATTTTCTTCAATAACAAGGTGAATAAACAAAAAAAAAATCGGACTATCCATTTCTTTTTCAGGTGATTGTCAGCAAGCGGATGGCCCAAAGTGGTTTTTGAGGCCGGAACTCCGCTTTAAAGTAAATACCATGTTAATGAGGGGGAGGAACTAGGGAAGGCAAAATATAGGCAGATTAAACTTCAGCTTTAATTTAGTCCCTGTGCTGTGTGGAGGGTCTTTGTGCAGCCACATTGTCTGCACTGGCAATACTTCTCCCTTCGATGATGGGGTATATGGGCAATTGCACTTCACTCAGTAATGGGATAGTAGGATTGCAGATGGTAAATCATACAGTTTTCTTGCTCCTGTTTAATTTGCTGATAAGGAATCTTGTTGTGTAAATATAGCCGGGTGATAGTGCAAAGTGCGCAGCGTGGCGCTCTGGGAGGGGACATTTGGCTCCCGTGCAGGCACGCGGTTTACAAATCGCCAACATGATGCAATTGAAATGATTCTTTTTATCCAGTAAGGAGGAAGCGATATTGTTCCCGGTCGGCGGTGCCAGCACAATGGGATCCATTTTGGGGATTGTTATGTGCACTGCAGTGCGCCGTTATGTAAAGGCTCAGGAGGGCAGAAAGATAAAATCCCAGCAGGGGGCGACAGTGCTGAGAGAAGACCAAAGAAAAAATTGTCAGACACACAAGAAAAAATCTTATCATCCTCAGCCATACATAAAAAAAAAACCTCCTTCTATTCCCTGAGCTCAGCATCTGATCCAAACACTTCACAGATAAAAATAGTGACAGCAAATAACAAGCCCAACCTAACTGCCATCACAGTGCTATCCACAACTACTGTTCCTGTAATGGTTGTCTTTCTAAACAAACAAAAAACATTCATATAATTGTATATAGAGCAGCACATAGTATTTTAGGAGAGGAGAGTTAGAGGAAGGAGCAGAGTCATCCAGCAGCGCAGAGTATTTTAGGATAGGAGAGTTAGGGAAAGGAGCAGAGTCCTCTAGCAGCCCAAAGCATGAGGAAAGGGGAAATAGGAAGAGGAAGGAGCAGAATCCTCCAGCAGTGTAAAATAGAGGAAGGAACATTGCTCTTCAGCAGTGCAAAGTGTTTCCAGAGAGGAGAGTTAGAGGAAGAAGCAAAGTTCTCCAGCAGAGCAGAGTATTTCAGGAGAAGGGAGGTAAAAGAAGGAGCAGAGTCGTCCAGCAGACCTGAGAATTTCGGGAGAGAAGAGGTAGAGGAAGAAGCGGTCTCATCCAGCAGAGCAGAGTATTTTAGGAGAAGAGAGGTAAAGGAAGAAGCAGAGTCATTCAGCAGAGCAGAGTATTAAGAAGAAGGGAGATAGAGGAAGGAGCAGAGTCCTCCAGCAGAGCCAAGTATTTCAGGAGAGGAGAGGTAAATAGAGGAAGGAGCAGAGTTTTCAAGCAGTGCAGAGTATTTCAGGAGAGGAGCATTAGAGGAAGAAGCAGTCATCCAGCATTACAGAGTATTTCAGGAAAGCAGAGTTAGAGGAAGAAGCAGAGTCATCCAGCAGAAGGGAGGTAGAAGGAGCAGAGTCCTCCAGCAGTGCAAAGTATATCAGGAGAGGAGAGTTAGTGGAAGAAGCAGTCCTCCAGTAGAGCAGAGTATTTCAGGAGAAAAGAGGTAGAGGAAAAAGCAGAGAAAGAAGCAAACTCATCCACCAGTGCAGAGTATTTCAGGAGAGGAGAATTAAATACAGGAAGGAGCAGAGTCCTCCAGCAGTGTAGAATGTTTCAAGTGAGGAGAGTTAAGTGGGGCACACACTATAAGAAAATTGGGCGAACGATCGTCCGATTTTCCTCGTTGTTTCACAGCAAATCAGAACCGATGAACAAAAATTTGTACCAAAATTCTCGTACGAAAAAGGCTTTTCTTTTTAGTTTATTGTTTCTGATCATGCGCAGTCTTTCTTTTCTGATATTTCAAACACGGTACACATTAAACGAAAATTGTTCCTTCGAGAATTTTTGTACGAAAATTCTGAATCGTCTGTAGAAAGTTGTGTACACACTATACGTAAATCGTACGAAAATTCTTTGGAAGAAAATGTTTGCCGGATTTTTTTATGGTGTGTACGAGCCTTTAGAATAAGGAGCAGAGTCCTCCAGCAGATCCGAGTATTTCAGGAGAGGAGATTTGAAAAGAGGAAGAAACAGAGTTCTCCAACAGTGCAGAGTATATCAGAAGAGAAGAGTAAGGCTCCATGTACATGGGACGTTGTTAAAAGTCCCTTTGAATGCTGGAATTTTTAGGACGTTTGAAACGTCCGTTCGGTCGCCTTTGTACCCGCGTTTAGCGGGCGTTTGCGGGCGTTTAGAACCGTTCCTAGAGGTCAAAAAAATTATTCCCCTTTAAAATGGAAAAACGCGAACGCTAAACGCGGGTCATCGCGTTCGGTCGCGTTCGGAAGCGTTTGGTCGCGTCTTTGCTTTTGAAACGCCGGGAAACACACGTTCGAATGCAAATAATTGCGTTTTAAAAAACATCCCTGAACGCAGCTGCCTGCAAATGACTGTAAACGACCATGTGTACATGGACAGATAAGATAACATGGAGCTGGGTTCAGGGGCTTCTGAAAAAAACGCCCAACTGCTCCTAAACGGCCATTTCCAGCGTCCCGTGTACATGGAGCCTTAAGCCCCGTACACACGTACCGATTGTCGGCCGAACGTTCGGCCGTCTTTTGTCCAGGGCTGTCGGTGTCTGTTGAAAAGTGCAAAAGACTGCACAAGAATTTTGTCCGCCGACTACAGCCGACTGCAGAAGTGATGTCATGTAATGGTTAACTTTCCCTGTGTTTTTTCTTTTCTGAGCATGCCCAGTCTTGCAAATCTGCTGTCTGTCGGCCGAATTCTGTACTGACTGGCAAACAATCGGCCGCTCTGGTGTCGGCATACAAAAATTTTAATGCTTGCATGACAGATTCTTTTCGGCCGAATGTGCGCTGTCATCATACTAACAAGCCTACAATCGGCAGATCGGTCGTCGGCCGAAGCTTTTCGGCCGACGATCGGTACGTGTGTACGGGCCTTTAGAAGAAAAAGCAGAGTTCTCCAGCTGCACAGAGTATTTCAGGAGAGGAGAGTTAGAGGAAGAAGCAGAGTCCTCCAGCAGTGCAGAGTATTTTAGGAGAGGAGAGTTAGAGGAAGGAGCAGAGTCATCCAGCAGTGCAGATTATTTTAGGAGAGTTAGAGGAAGGAGCAGAGTCATCCAGCAGTGCAGATTATTTTAGGAGAGGAGAGTTAGAGGAAGGAGTAGAGTCCTCCAGCAGTGCAGATTATTTCAGGAGAAGGGAGGTAGAGGAAGGAGTAGAGTCCTCCAGCAGTGCAGAGTATTTTAGGAGAGGAGAGTTAGAGGAAGGAGCAGAGTCATCCAGCAGTGCAGAGTATATCAGGAGAAGGGAGGTAGAGGAAGGAGTAGAGTCCTCCAGCAGTGCAAAGTATATCAGGAGAGGGGAGGTAGAGGAAGGAGTAGAGTCCTCCAGCAGTGCAGAGTATATCAGCAGAAGGGAGGTAGAGGAAGGAGTAGAGTCCTCCAGCAGGGCAGAGTATTTCAGGAGAAGGGAGGTAGAGGAAGGAGTAGAGTCCTCCAGCAGTGCAGAGTATTTCAGGAGAAGGGAGGTAGAGGAAGGAGTAGAGCCCTCCAGCAGTGCAGAGTATTTCAGGAGAAGGAAGGTAAAAAAGGTGTAGAGTCCTCCAGCAGTGCAGAGTATTTCAGGAGAAGGGAGGTAGAGGAAGGAGTAGAGCCCTCCAGCAGTGCAGAGTATTTCAGGAGAAGGAAGGTAGAGGAAGGAGAAGAGTCCTCCAGCAGTGCAGAGTATATCAGGAGAAGGAAGGTAGAGGAAGGAGAAGAGTCCTCCAGCAGTGCAGAGTATTTCAGGAGAAGGAAGGTAGAGGAAGGAGAAGAGTCCTCCAGCAGTGCAGAGTATATCAGGAGAAGGGAGGTAGAGGAAGGAGTAGAGTCCTCCAGCAGTGCAGAGTATATCAGGAGAAGGGAGGTAGAGGAAGGAGTAGAGTCCTCCAGCAGTGCAGAGTATATCAGGAGAAGGGAGGTAGAGGAAGGAGTAGAGTCCTCCAGCAGTGCAGAGTATTTCAGGAGAGGGGAGGTAGAGGAAGGAGTAGAGTCCTCCAGCAGTGCAGAGTATATCAGGAGAAGGGAGGTAGAGGAAGGAGTAGAGTCCTCCAGCAGTGCAGAGTATATCAGGAGAAGGGAGGTTGAGGAAGGAGTAGAGTCCTCCAGCAGTGCAGAGTATATCAGGAGAAGGGAGGTAGATGAAGGAGTAGAGTCCTCCAGCAGTGCAGAGTATATCAGGAGAAGGGAGGTAGAGGAAGGAGTAGAGTCCTCCAGCAGTGCAGAGTATATCAGGAGAGGGGAGGTAGAGGAAGGAGTAGAGTCCTCCAGCAGTGCAGAGTATATCAGGAGAAGGGAGGTAGAGGAAGGAGTAGAGTCCTCCAGCAGTGCAGAGTATATCAGGAGAAGGGAGGTAGAGGAAGGAGTAGAGTCCTCCAGCAGTGCAGAGTATATCAGGAGAAGGGAGGTAGAGGAAGGAGTAGAGTCCTCCAGCAGTGCAGAGTATATCAGGAGAAGGGAGGTAGAGGAAGGAGTAGAGTCCTCCAGCAGTGCAGAGTATATCAGGAGAAGGGAGGTAGAGGAAGGAGTAGAGTCCTCCAGCAGTGCAGAGTATTTCAGGAGAGGGGAGGTAGAGGAAGGAGTAGAGTCCTCCAGCAGTGCAGAGTATATCAGGAGAAGGGAGGTAGAGGAAGGAGAAGAGTCCTCTAGCAGTACAGAGTATATCAGGAGAATGGAGGTAGAGGAAGGAGTAGAGTCCTCCAGCAGTGCAGAGTATATCAGGAGAAGGGAGGTAGAGGAAGGAGAAGAGTCCTCTAGCAGTGCAGAGTATATAAGGAGAAGGAAGGTAGAGGAAGGAGTAGAGTCCTCCAGCAGTGCAGAGAATATCAGGAGAGGGGAGGTAGAGGAAGGAGTAGAGTCCTCCAGCAGTGCAGAGTATTTCAGGAGAGGGGAGGTAGAGAAAGGAGTAGAGTCCTCCAGCAGTGCAGAGTATATCAGGAGAAGGGAGGTAGAGGAAGGAGAAGAGTCCTTTAGCAGTGCAGAGTATATCAGGAGAAGGGAGGTTGAGGAAGGAGTAGAGTCCTCCAGCAGTGCAGGGTATATCAGGAGAGGGGAGGTAGAGGAAGGAGTAGAGTCCTCCAGCAGTGCAGAGTATTTCAGGAGAGGGGAGGTAGAGGAAGGAGTAGAGTCCTCCAGCAGTGCAGAGTATATCAGGAGAAGGGAGGTAGAGGAAGGAGAAGAGTCCTCCAGCAGTGCAGAGTATTTCAGGAGAAGGGAGGTAGAGGAAGGAGTAGAGTTCTCCAGCAGTACAGAGTATTTCAGGAGAGGGGAGGTAGAGAAAAGAGTAGAGTCCTCCAGCAGTGCAGAGTATATCAGGAGAAGGGAGGTAGAGGAAGGAGAAGAGTCCTTTAGCAGTGCAGAGTATATCAGGAGAAGGGAGGTTGAGGAAGGAGTAGAGTCCTCCAGCAGTGCAGAGTATATCAGGAGAGGGGAGGTAGAGGAAGGAGTAGAGTCCTCCAGCAGTGCAGAGTATTTCAGGAGAGGGGAGGTAGAGGAAGGAGTAGAGTCCTCCAGCAGTGCAGAGTATATCAGGAGAAGGGAGGTAGAGGAAGGAGAAGAGTCCTCCAGCAGTGCAGAGTATTTCAGGAGAAGGGAGGTAGAGGAAGGAGTAGAGTCCTCCAGCAGTGCAGAGTATATCAGGAGAAGGGAGGTTGAGGAAGGAGCAGAGTCCTCCAGCAGTGCAGAGTATATCAGGAGAAGGGAGGTTGAGGAAGGAGCAGAGTCCTCCAGCAGTGCAGAGTATATCAGGAGAGGACAGTTAGATATAGACCTGTGATGAAGAGGATATATAGAAGAGGTGTGGGTCCTGTATTGCTCTGCTTTGCTGTATTCTGATGTTGATGATTCTGTTATAGATGAAACTTGCGAGAAAGTTTATTTTTTTGTGTTTAGTTGTGCTCATTTTTTTCTCTATTTTCAGGGTTTTTCATCAGATCTTTTATATCATCTCAAGTTGTTTATTTCTCTTCTTCTTCGTTATGACTCAGAATGCCTGATAGAATTTTTTCCGATATTCGGAGTGGAACTAAGCTGTGCCGTCTCCACGGCAACAAATGTAAACGGCACAAAGCCCAATGCTGCCGCGAAAATGGGAGACGGGGATTTGTCTTGTTGTCTGTACAGGAAAAACAGAATATTTTATGATTTGATTCTCTGTGCACTGAACTACAGAGGCTGCATCCCATCGGCTGGCACTGCGGGGCGATTCTGTCAGCAGAGATGAGAACCCCCTCCTCGGGGGGATTCTTCTCCTCCTCCGCTGGGTACTCGTCAATTCCTCCACTGATCCCCTCTCTACCTGAGCAGATTCCTTTTCTCTTCCATATTTTGTGTTTTATTGTCTGCTGTCCTCACAAGCCGTCTAGTGTAAGCGCAGAGCCACCACTGCGATCTGACAGAGCCCCTCCCGCACACCAAGACCTGGCCACAGATACGAGGAGAGTTCTTAGCAAAGGTGGACATAGAAATATTGACTTTTTATACTTCAGTGTTGTGTATGACCGTTTCACTAACCTATAACTCTACCTTGCTCAAAGATTTCCCAACATCTCCCTGGGAATTTACTCCACCAAAAAGCGTGTCCTATACATTGTTTTTAGTGTAAGTTGGAGAAGGGGCATCGTCTTTTTTGGTCAGTTAGTTTTGCCTGTTTTGCCAGAAGATGGTGTGAGTCTTCCACCAGAATCCTCCTTCGGCTCTCTAGAGAGCTAAAAGTGTGACAGATCCTCGTTACAGGGCTCATTTGACTGGAAGTTGTATTGGGAGGCTTCTGTAAAGCACAGGGATCTGTACTGTTTGAGCATGGCTGGGTGTTAAGCCTGGTACTCACAATAAAGACTTTGGACTAATTATTGTCCTTTTTTTTTGCACACTACTCTCATATCGACAACAAACAAGAATGCGATAGTGGGGTACTCCATGTGAACTATTCACAGTAGATAAGTACAACTCTCAATTGGCCTCCCTAGAGTACTTGTGGAAGCAGACACAGTGCTTTACCATATTGCCACATGTATGGAAGTATTCGGTCTTCTTGCTTTCTCTAGCAGCAGACTTGATGCGACTACTTTATGGGATGGCCCTCACACGACAGGCCCTATGGCACAAATCTGTACTCACAGTAGGCAGAATCAGATCCTTCCTGGTGTCTCCCAGTCAGCTCTGCAGGACCTCTAGGTTCAACTTCTCTCTGACTTTCAGGATCTCAGGTCGACTACCCAAGACTGCATGGCAGCTTCTACAGATGAGGGGCAGCCGCCCCCTCCCTCCGGGACCCCGCTCTCCAGCCGAAGACCCTGAGCACATGTGCCCCTGGTGAAAATACTATTATGACAGCCTTACCTAAAAAACAGATCTCTCCAGCAGGTGTACTGTCACTACTGAGGGAGATTCCATCTTTGTCTGGTGTTTTCTCTGGGTTCTTGGGCTCAAAATCCTTTGGCCAAACAGCAATGATGTAACTCACAAGCATGCGCACGGGAGTAATGGTCACAGCACAGCTCTCTCAATAGATGGTATGCCGTCCATTGAGAGCGCAGTTCACATTTGCCGGTGCTATCACCTACTGCTACATCTTAGGAGATATTCACTGTAACTACATGTAAGCCCTAGTATAGGCTTACCTGTGGATACAAGATAAAAATGGAGTTTACTACTGCCAGATCAGTTAGTAAATAGGTAAATAGAAAGAGTTTATACATGGATTTGCAGAGGAAACTGACAGTGTAGGGTAAAAAAAGCAAAGTTGCACAGGTCAGGAAGCAGTCTGGGGGAGAGGAGTGGGAAGCCCAGCTACAGAAAGCACACTAAAATGCACTGGGACAAAATACCGGGCAGCTATGCTACCGATGTAGCAGTAAATTCTTCACCCCATGGGAATGCAGCTGATCAGCTGTGACTGTGTCAAGAAGACAGCAAAGGGGGGGAAAGATGAAAAAAAAATATACAGGCTGGGACAAGGAGTATAGGAAGAACTGCAGGGAGAGAAACAAAGTTATAGAGATAACAAACTCACCTAGCAGAGCTAACATTAGACCCAGCGCTGTGAGGGGGGGCCCACACAGGGAGGAGGAAGAGAGGCACAATTGTCATCTGTCACTTATCCTCCTCCCTGTGTGGGCCCCCCTGTGTGCTCAGGCCCCCTAAAAGAGGACCGGTGGTTCCCCCCCCCATCAGCGGCCCTGGTCAGGGGTGACACAAGTAGATATTTTAATTGGTATATCTGTGTAAAAAGTAGATAGACCTGGATCCTGTGGAACAGGCCACAAGATGGCTCTCAGGCTAGAGTGAACACCAGAAATCAATGAACCCTTGGAAAATATTGCCCTTGGTTGTATGTATTAGGAGTGCCAATAAAAGATTTCTAAATGACCAAAATAAAATTCAAAGGTCACTTTATTGGATTTTACCAAAAGCCAATATGATTCAAGGTTGCACAATCCCTTCTTCAGGGCTGGTAGTACAAATGCATTTTTATAAAATGTAGTATGCCAAGCTTAAGTCCTGTGCTGAAATAGATGAAACACTTGCAGGAATATACCTGGGACCTTTAACGTACTTATAAAGAGCGCGCAATCCCTGAAGAAGAGGAAACGTTCTACGCTAGAAACATATTGGCTTGTTTCATACCCAGTAAACTGGACCTTTAATAGAGATCTATGTTTTTTTTTAAGAATCATACGTATGTAGGTGGATGCAGCATCTGTCTCCCGGCGCCTCTAACATCAAGAACCGAGCGATTGAACACCGCCGATTGCTCAGTTCTCACGGCAGAGACAGTCAGCAGCTCTCTACTCTGCCCCTCCGCGCTCACTGGAGTGCTGGGCTGTGGAGGGGGCGGGAGCGGCTGGCTAAGGCTCTCAGCAGTTTACTGAAAGGGTGAGCCAGGTGTCGGTTCAGGTATGTGGTCAGATCCCGACTTCATTGTCGTGGTCCTGCCTGAGTCTGGACCGGCTCTGTGACATCAGCCAACAGCGGGTTTTAGCGCGCTGTCTGCTGAAAACGGGTCACAGGAGGGCAGAAAGAACTGCACTCCTGTGATTCACAGGAGAAGCATCACTAAATAATCTTTGGCTGTACTTCTCCTTTAAATTTGATTTCAGTAGTTTAGAGATCGTCTTATAAAACTTTTTTTTTTTTGCATAAAATGTTTTATTACAGCTTTGCTAAGGAACAGTACAGCTCATGGAAGTGTTAGCAATAGAACACAGCATACAAAATAAAATGTTACAGTGTCACAGACAATATTCTCAAGATAGAAGGAAATCAAGTCTATCTGTCCAACAGAGTCTGTTAAATGCAATATATACTGAAAAGGACAGAAACATTAAATTTTTCACCAACTAAGGTGCATAAGCTTGAGAATAGACAGTTATCCAGCCATAGGATACGTAATCCCTACGTTAGGAGGAGAGGGAAAAGAAGGAAACCATTGTACCTAGAATACCTATAGGGTATGGGGGGGGGGAGGAGTTGAAGAAGGGGGGAATAAGGAACAATCATAAGAGAGGGGCAGCCTTCAAACTCTCAAACTCGCATACTGTCTATGTGCATCTAAGCAGGTGGACCATACTTTGTCAAATTTCTGGGGGCATCTATTGATACTCTTATTACTTACATCTACCCCTGTGAGGGTGAAGCTCAGGAAATGAGTACAGCCATAAAATGTGCAACAGGTCCCAGGGAAGCTTTTTTGTGCTTATCATTGAAGGAGAGACCTGTCCTGAACACCCATGTGGCAACATGCCTAGATTGGATAGTGTGTAGTGTACAGATAGTACCAGGGATGGCTAATGCCTCGTACACACGCAACGATTATCGGCCGACCGATCGTCCGACTTTTGTCCAGTGTTGTGTTGGTTGAAATGTGCCTAGACTGCACACGAATTTTCTCGGCCAACAAAAATCTACTTCAGAAGTGATGTCATGTGATGGTTTACTTTCCGTGTGTTTTTTCTTCTCTGAGCATGCCCAGTCTTGCTCATCAGATTTTTGTCTGCCGAAATCTGTACTGAATGACGGAAAATCGGCCAATGTGTTGACGGCCAACAAACATTTTATAGCCTGCACACTAGATTTTTTTCGGCCGAAAAGTCGGAGTCGGTTGTCGAAAGCATCATACTAACAAGCCGAAAATCGGCTGATCGGACGTTGGCCGAACATTCACGGCCAATAATTGATGCATGTGTACGGGGCTTTAGGCTCTGTCTAAAAGGGGCCATCATGGAGCATGTTCCCATCAGAGAGCTGTGGAGGACTTAGTCACTGTACAAGCAGGATTTTAGCTGGAGGGGGGAATGTACTCAGCAATGGTTCTGGTTAGCACTGGTTTACATAGCTTCAGTAGAGTATATTATGTGGATTCGTGCTGTCAAGATTTTTGGCTGGTGCCCCTTTCACTGACATGTTGTAGAATTCAGGACAGAACTGCGAAGGGTTAATAAATAAGCTAATATTCTACAGTTACCCTGGGGTCAGATGTGGCCTGGGTGTCCTTCCACCAGCCTCATTACCCAGCTTACTATGCTACACTTGTCAGCTGGCGGGGAGCAGGCAAAGTGCGCCCCCACCCCCTCCCCAATGTTCTCACCAGCAGTGAGCTGTTTAAAAGGTAGAGCGGAGAAAGCGTCTGTGTGTTGCATTCAGCGTCCCGCTGAGCGCTCAGTGCTGTGCATCCTCCTGCATAACCAGATCCAGGCCAGGGCCAGGAGTAAATAAGAGCAGCGTCATCCCCCTGCTGTTCACTTTTCATTCTGCTGAAAGGTCCTTCTACACATTCCAGATCTATCGCAACAGCGTTACATACAAAAGACTTTCTGTGCTGAGTTTTCTCTAAATTATTTGCCGTTCTGCTGGCACAAGACCATCCACAAGCTGACAGTTCGACTGTCTGACACGCTAAACAGACGCCATGCTTTGTATGCGGGAGGAAAGACTGACAAGTCGAACATGCCATGAAAGTAGATGTAAGTCCTAACTGGATGACATTTAATTTCTTTAAACACTGTGGAGTAGATTTACAGTATAAAACCATGAGTGTTACATTCACTGCAGGTGAATCTTCCTTTGTTTTAAATGACAGTACAATGAATCTCAATAATGCCTGCTTTACGGGCGTTCAATGTTTTTTTTTTTTCCTGCCTCTCTATGTTGCGTCTGTGCACACATAGGCGTTTACAGCAGTTTAGAAGCAGAAGCGCTTAGTGGCAGAAAAAAAAATCACTTGCATATTCTGCAGAGGAGCATTTGGGCTGGAAAACAAAAAAAACATGAAAATGTGTGTTTTTATATTCTGGTCAGATGAATGCATTAGGTCAAACGTGCAAACGTGCATACACAAATGCGGCTTTCACCACGTTTTTCCACCTGTTTTTCTCCTAGGTGTCATTTGGAGTACAGTGTGCATGGAGCCTAATTGATTGACCTGCAGTTAATGTTTCATGAGAGTTCATATACAGTACTGTGCAAACATTTTAGGCAGGTTTGAAGAAAATGCTGTTAAGTAAAATGCTTGATAATATATATATATATATATATATATATATATATATATATATATATATATATATATATATATATATATATTTGTTTTTTTATTTGTTTATTTTTTATCAATTTACAAAATGCAAAGTGAACGGAAAAAAAAAAAAATTCAAATAAATACTTGGTGTGACTACCCTTTGGCTTTAAGCAAGTACAGTATCATTTCTTACACTTGCACACTTTGTACACTTACATGAAATAAGGGATTTTGTAGGATTGTATGATTAACCAATGATACCAAGCAGGGCTAATGATTATCAATTTCAAAAAAAGGTTGAAACACAGTCATTAACTGAAATAGAAACAGCTGCATAGAAGGCTTAGAACTGGGTGAGGAACAGCCAGACTCTGCTACTAAGGTGAGGTTGTGGACAGAGGCATAACTAGAACCTTCAGGGCCCCAGTGCAAGAAATCATGAAGGGCCCCCTGGAATCCTGGCCAGGGCCCTTCCCTTCAAGCCTGGGGCTCTTCCCACTGATCCTGGGGCCCTTTTCTCAAGTTCTGCAGTGGGCCCCCTTCTTGCAATCTTGGGGTCTCCCCACGGTGGTGGAATGTCAGGGCCCGGTCACAAGTGTGACCTTTATGATCCTGGAAGTTCACCCACTGGTGTCAGTAGTTTTTATTTTTTGGTATATTCATTATATTATTTTTTATGATTTTATTTCATTTTTTTTTTTACAATGTCACTGACTATGACTCTGTCCATTCAGAAAAGGAAGGAGCTGGTAAATTACATATTTACTGACCCCTTCCTGGTTCTCTATTGTGAGACAGCAGAACACAAGTGAAGTGAATAGGAGGAGTGGCGGGGGCAGCATACAGAGGAACCAATCTCTTCCATTTTCCTCCTGCAGCTACAGGAGGAAAAAGGAGGACAGTGATTTCTCTACATGCTGCCCCCGCCACCCCTCCTATCCAGGTGTTCAGGGGAGCCGCACAGACCCCTGCAGTTACGCCCCTGATTGTGGAAGACAATTTATGTTACAGATCATAGACTATGGCAGGACTGAGCACAGCAAAAAGACACAAGGTAGTTATACTGTATCAACAAGGTCTCTCCCAGGCAAACTGAGGTTTCAAAATATGCTGTTCAAGTTCTTTTGAAGAAGCACAAAGAAAAATGCAACATTGAGGACCGTAGATGCAGTGGTCGGCCTAGGAAACTTAATGAAGCAGATCATGCTTACTTTCCTTTGACATCGGAAGATGTCCAGCAGTGCCACTGGCACAGAACTGGAGGAAACCAATAGGACCCAGGTACACCCATCTACTGTCCCAAGATGTCTGGCCAGACATGGTTTTCATAGCAGAATTGCGGCCAAAAACCCATACCTCCGATATCGAAACAAGGCTAAGCGACTCAACTATACATGAAAACATAGGAACTGGGGTGCAGAAAAATAGCAGCTGGTGCTCTAGGCTGATGAGTTAAAATATGAAATATTTGGCTGTAGCAGGAGGCAGTTTGTTCACTGAAGTGCTGGAGAGCGGTACGATAATGAGTGTCTGGAGGTAACAGTGAAGCTCAGTGGCCCTCAAACGTTTGCATAGTACTAGTGCTGTATATGACCCTGTGTATGAATAGGACCCTGTTTATCATAAATAAAATCCTTGCCTTCACTTTTATTTGTTGCTTTGTTTAATTTCAGTACTGTTGATCTTTGCAACCCTATTCTGCCTACCTTCATTCCAGCAATTTCTGCAAGACATTTCTCAGAGCTGTTTTCCTAATGGTGAGGACAGTGGGCTGTGCCTTTGTAACTTGTGCTGAAATGGCCATTTGTGGTCTCCATCAGAAGATTTTGTGACAGGGTGACAAAACAGGAGAACAATTGGGAGGCAGGAATGGAGTGTTGTCACCCTGTAACAGGAAGTGCCTGAACAAGGCCCTTCATGGCAGGATTAGCAGAGGTTATTTTACTGAAAACTGCAGATTTAAAAAGATTGCTTTTAATATAGTGTTAACATGATATTTCAGAAACAAATTTAGGTTTTGATTTACTATCTAAATTAATAATTATCTATCTATTTATACACTTTTATTACCAAAAGTATTGGGACTCCTGCCTTTACACGCACATGAACTTTAAAGTGTTTGTCCACTCTAAAACTAAAATTCCTGCATCTATAGAACTCCACGACCTCACACTAACCTATCTAGCCCTGTAAAGTCCAAATCAGTATACATACCTTTTTTTTTAGCCGATCCGATCCTGTCTCCAGCGGAGGAAGCTCTGCAGAGGACACAGCTGACAACCGCTATGAAATGAATGGGGAGTGACGTTACCCATACACTTACTATGGGGCTTCTGTTGTCAGATGTGTCCTCTGCAGGGCCGGTGCTAGACTGTTTTACGCCCTAGGCAAGATCAGCTACTCGCGCCCCCCCCCAAAAAAATAAATAAAAAGGGAAGGGGTTAGAAAATGCTCTATATCATATCCAGTGACCCTGATCTGATGGTTCCTCCATGTAATGCTGTCATACCCAGTGATCCCAATGTTCCTCTATGCCACATCAGGGGACCCTGATGTTCCTCCATGTCATAACTGGAGACCCTGATGTTTTTCCATGTCACACCTGGGGACCCTGATGTTCCTCCATGTCACACCTGGGGACCTCAATTCCCCATGGCACACCCAGGGATCCCAATTCCTCATGGCACACCTGGTGACCCCAAACCCCTGTTACACTTGTGACCCCTCTCCCCCATGTCACACCTGGTGACTCCGATTCCCCATGGCATACCTGGTGGCCGCAATTCTCTTTCACACCAGGGATACTCCATGTCACACCCAGGGACCCTGATTCCCTGTTCTGGGGACACTTAGTGGGCAGTATGAAGAGAGTGGCCTGCCCTCCTTCACCATGATCCTGCTTATTCCTTCTCCCAGGATGCTCCTCTCCTGGACCACAGTGCTAGCCACAGCTCCAACTGGCTCCTGGTGGAGGGAGAAGCAGCAGTCAGAGAGCTCCGCACCTCCTTCATCACCAACATCCTCAGACCATTCCGTTGTCTCGTCGCTTCTGCTCCAGTAAAGGTGCCGCCCTCCAGTGCCGAGCTCCGGCTCAGGTTCAGCTCTCCTCCACTCCCTGCTTAATACCAACCCAGGGAAATGAACGGCTGCCCACCAGCTCAGATTAGAGATTAACTTCCCGCCCAGGGATTAGGCCGCTCAGCTCCAGACGAAGAGGATCATTATGCAGTTAGCACTCCGGTGGGCTCCTTTCCTGCCCCTTGGGGCTCCCCCAACAATGGTGGAAAGCCAGGGCCTGGTAGTTCTGCCACTGCCCCAGAGACCTGGCATCTTCCTCTGTCCCTTCTTCCTCCCCCACTGTTGCCCTTTCCTCAGCTCACAAGGATCATTCATGACGGAGAGTGAGTGCTGACTCGTGGCTGCGCCCCTAGATGGCAATGGATTTTAGTTTTAGGGCGGACTTCTTCTTTAATGGCATCCCAGTCTTAGTCCAAAAGTCTTAGTAATTAGAGTTCAATATTGAGTTGGCCCACTCTTTGCAGCTATGCCAGCTTCAAATCTTCTGGGAAGGCTGTCAAGATTTAGGAGTGTGTCTATGGGAACGTTTGACCAATCTTCCAGAAGTGCATTTGTGAGGTAAGGCACTGATGTTGGACGAGAAGGCGCAGTCTGCGCTCTAATTCATCCCATAGGTGTTCTATTGGTTTGAGGTCAGGACAGTACAGGCCAGTCAAGTTCCTCCACCCCAAACTCGCTCATCCATGCCTTCATGGACCTTGCTTTATGCACTGGTCCAAATCATTTGGTGGAGGGGGGATTATAGTGTGGGTTTTTTTTTTCAGGGGTTGGGTTTGGCCCCTTAGTTCCAGTGAAGGGAACTCTTAAAGTGTCAGCATACCAAGACATTTTGGAGAATTTCATGCATCCAAATTTGGGGGAACAGTTTGGGGGTGGCCCCTTCCTGTTCCAACATGACTGCGCAATTATTGATTATCACAGTATGAGGCCCCTCCCACCAATGCAGTGTGTCATTCAGTACTGACACTGGGTCTAGATTCCCTGGAGCCGCCAAGCTTATGAGGAATAACCCTTTGTTTTTTAATCTTTTTGTTCATATGTTGAATTCTGGCCTTGTACTTTCGGCACTTGTCACGTCGCTGAGCCTCATGTAAGGAAGATAGCTCGGTGTAGGAATGGAGCCACTTTTTCCAGTGAATTACGGGAACCCTGAAAGCAGAGATTCATTTTCCCCTGATGAGATGTACAATGCAGGTCAGGTTGTCGGAGCTGAGAGGACACAAAAGTCATTCTCTGTTAAGGTGACATTTGTGGCTGGTCGGTCAGAACGGTGACTGAATGTTGGCGCAGAGTGGCAGCTGTCATTTCAGTAGGCGTCACGCACCCTGCGGTTAATTCCTGATGTATCATCTGCCTTTCATCTTTCTTGCCGGCGGCACAGAGCACAGAGGCCGCTATAGCAGAGACTTTATTATCCACGTACTTCTATGGAATATTAAGGCTGGCGAGGCATCATGTGAGTGTAGTGTGTTGTGACCTCATTAGACGCAGGCGGAGGGTCCCAGGTGTCGTGGAAACACTATTAGTTTTGTAGTGGATTTGTCTCCTCTCTCTCTATGTACATTACATGCTGTGGCTTCTTCTCAAATTTCTCATTTTCCGCTTTGTCGGCTGAGTCTCCCGGGATCACAGCTGGGGTAATGCTGCAGAACTGGCTGTGTCCTTCTCACAGCCAGAGCCCGGGAGACGGCATGTGCTAGACACAGAGCGCTCAGCAATAGTGACTGGAACACTTCCTAAAGGCCGAAAGAAACTTTGTATAGGGAGGAATCACGCAGGACGGATCACACTTAGTGGCGTGAAACTCTTCACAAAATAAATAATTCCAATAGACATGAAAGAAACCATTTCTGCCACAGACAAGACCATTAAGATTGTATCCATGACAGCAAATGTCACCGTTTTTCAACCAAGATTGCATTTTCCTCCAATTACTTATATTTGTCAGTGATTGTCCAAATTTTTAAAAGAGATTTGTACAACATTCACCAAGTGAAAAATTCATACAACATTTGCCCCACATCTGTTCTTTAATAGGAAAAGTTCTTTACTGTATTATTCATCCTATTTATTACTCAGTGAATGTAGATTTGTTCTGATATCCCACCATTTTTAAACCATTCTCTCGTTTAGAGTGGAGAATGTGTTTTTTAAGTGCTTTTATTACAGATATTTATAAGCACTGACACTTTACAGGGTCAATTTAGACAGGAGCCAATTAACCTGCCAGCATGTCTTTGGAGTGTGGGAGGAAACAATTGCACCATAAAAAACCCATGCACACAGCAAAAAATATTCTGCCAACATTCACTCTACATCAGTGGTGTCCACGGACTGGTAGTGTTCCGTAGCCACACAGCAGAAGGTGAGGCGGTCCAGACACTTATATCACAGACTGCGGTTGCTGATTGACACCTGCTGTGCTGCCATGCCCGTGTGTCCTCTCCCAGCTCTCCCACCCCACTGACAATGTTATCCTATCAGCAGGGTAGGGGGCAATAACATGGTGAAATGCACAGAGAGCGGGAGTCTTTCATATTAACAACCGCTTGGTATTATGATAATTTGGGCAGCCCCGCCTTCAGTTAAGATTGCAGAGCCAGGAGAGGACACACAGGCTTAATCTTGCAAAAGGTAGGACTATGCAGAGGAGGCAGAGTGAAAGGGGGCACTGTGGCATTAGAGAGGAAAGTGGGAGGGAAGGCATGACTGCAAGGCGGGGCACAGTAGTGTGGAGGCTGTGATTGCTAGGGGCACTGTGATGTGGGAGGGGGGGGGGGGTTGCAGTCCCCTTTATATCACAGTACCTCTTTACAGTGCAATCCCCTTCACATCACAGCCCCCCTTTACATCACAGTGCAGTCCCTTTTTTAAAACTATGCCCTTTTACAGGCCAGTCCCCTTCCCATCACAACCTCCTTTACAGTGCAGTCCTTATTACATTAATGTAAATGGGACTGCACTGTAAAGGGCACTATAATGTAAAGGGGGCTGTGATGATAAGGGGAACTGAGGACACTGGGACTGCCTCAAAGGGGGAACTGCGGTGTAAAGGGGGACTGTGCTGTAAAGGGGGGTTGTTGTCGTGGATTGGAGAGGGGCTACGAATCTATGTGAATACCTTGGCAGCTGCAAAACCGGTTCTTTGTACCAAAAAGGTTGGGGACCGCTGCTGTAGATCAGTGGTCCTCAACCCTGGTCCTCAGGGCCCACTAACAGGCCAGGTTTGCAAGATAACTGAAATACATCCCAGGTGATATAATTTGCTGCTCAGTGATTGCAGTACTCTAGTCTGCATCTCCCCAAGGTAATACTTAAAATCTGGCCTGTTAGTGGGCCCTGAGGACCGGAGTTGAGGACCACTGCTGTAGATGATGTAGAAACTATATTTATATTCAGTTTCAGCACCATGGACAGTTTCAGCACTATCAAAATTCACTGTGACATGATTCTATCTAACAAGGGTCACCCAGTGTATGAGCCATAATACATAGAGCGAATCTTGCCAGAAAATCCCATGCAGAAAATCCCATGCACATCCCAGTGAATCTTTTCATCAATCTCCTGGAAAATATACATTTCTCTTACGTCCTCCGACAGTCGCCGCCTCTTCATATTCGTCACATATGGGGTATTAGACTTTGCTCCGAAGGAGTAGCTAGGCAACAGAATATGTTAACAATAAAGCTTTAACATATCCCACCCTCAAGGGGTGGTCCCCTCAGTCAATACCCTCCTACTTCCTGCAACCATATCTCAGTTTTAATGTCTAGCTTGTCAGGAGTGGCTGGCTCTCTCTGTGCTGGGACTTTCTGTCCCAGACTCTTTCTTCTTTTTAATATTTTGTTTGAGTTTTCTCTCTATCTTTACTTAGCTGTTATTTTTGTCAGCATTAGTTAGTTCTTCGGACGAAGAGGATCATGCGGACTGGGTCTCGGGCTGATCCCCCTGGTCGCAGGTCGTGGGTCAGTGGCTTCCCAGTCTGCCATCGAGCGTTCAGCCAGGTAACGCTCCTGGCACAGTGAACGACCCATCCCTGTTCGGTGCAGGGATGATTGGTGAGGTGGCTACCTCACCGGACGCTGTGCGGTTTCTTAACCTCCATTGTGTGCGTCTTGAATTGCGACTCTCCCTGCCTCATGTGCAGCGGCTTGTTCGCCTGTGCGGGTTCCCCACGCCATGTGAGGTAAGTGTATTTATGTGGGGACCTGTCTGTCTGGGGGGGTCTCAGTCTGGGACTGTGTAACCTGCCTTTAATCACACTGCTTGTCTCCCTATCTCTCGGCTGCATGCTGTGGGCTGCAAGGGGGGGGGGGGGGAGCTGTATGACACTGTGTGTGTCAGGCTGGGCAGTGTGAGAAGCTGTGTGCTGTGGGGCATGTTTTTTCTTGGCATGTTTGGGCATATACAGCGATCGCTGCGGCGATCTAACATGTATCCTTATATTGGGATGTAATGTGTGTGTTTTTATGCACTGTGGAGCGGCGTTTTCGGCGCCAAACAACGCCATTTTACCGGCGCCCGCTCCGGCCGCATGGTTTACATGCACGGCGGCCATTTTCTTGTAGCCTCCATAGGCTTACATAGAGCGCCCTGACAGCATCACTTCCTCTTTCCAGGAACACCGATCGAGGCAGCAGCAGCAGCGGGGTCTCCTCAGGTTTTATCCTTCTGTTCTTGCTATCCATTGCCTGTATTCAGTTTGTATATTCCCTGTGGGGGTCTCATTGTGCCTGAGTGTGGTGCGGTGGGCTGCGCTTGCCGCGCTTGCTAAAAGGGGGCAGTTAACCCTTGGTTGTCTGGCATTACAGGGGCAATGGATTCTCAGGAGGGCAAGTTTCCTACAGTATTGGTGGAAAGCCAGGGGACCGCTGTTTCCCCCCCAGGGGGGGATTTAGCCACTATTGTGGCTGGCCTTGCTGCCCAGGTGCAAATGCTGGTGGCTGCTTAATCTACTAAACGGCCCAGAGTTGCTCTGTCCTCTGATTCTGAGGGTGAAGGTGATGGGGCTGTTCTGGCAGGGACCTCCTTATCGGGGTCCCGCTCCTCTCTTGATCTAGTGGGGTCTGAGGTAGAGGCTGAAGTTGAGGGGGTTGATAATTCTCCCCCTGGCTCGACTGACGAGCTTGCAATCATGGATGAGTTGATTGCTTCCATTAAGCAGACGCTACGTTTGCAAGACGAAGTGTGTCCCCCCGCTGCCTTGGCGGCTTATGGGACGCAGAGGAAACGCAGGACGCCGCTGGTTTTTCCCTGCAATGCTGATTTTCAGCGCGCTGTTAAGGATCAATGGCGCGATCTGCGCAAGCCTTTTGCGGTACCAAGTAAATTCAAGCTGCGTTATCCTTTCTCGCCTGCCACTGATGAACGGTGGTGTGTGCCTCCGCCAGTGGATCATGCAATTGCGGTTTTGAACAAAGCCACTGAGATTCCTGCAGAGGGTTCCCCTGTTTTCCGTGATGCCACGGATAGGAGACTGGAGTCTCTTGCCCGTCATACTTATTCTGTTACGGGTTCTATGCTTAAGGCTCTGTTTGCTTCTCTCATGGCGGCCCAGGCGATCGCAAGTTGGACGCAGATGCTTAGGCGCGTCCTAGTGGCCGATTCGGCCTCGGCGGCGACCCTGGATATGGTGGATCAGATCCACCAGGGTGTCATGTATCTGTGTGATGCGGACCTGGACCTGATTCCGTTGGCTACACGTGTGCACAGCGTGGCGGTGTTGTCTCGCCGCCTGGTTTGGTTGAAATGTTGGTCGGTGGACCAATCTTCCCGTAAGACCTTAGCCAATCTGCCTTATGATGGGTCTCGCCTTTTTGGGGAGTCCCTGGATGTGTTGATTAAGGGGATCACCGGGGGTAAGAGCACTCTCTTGCCCCATTTCCCCAAGGCTAAGGGGGCTTCTGGGAAGAAGCATGCTAATTTTCGGCCCCCTCAGGGGTCCTTTCGTGCCTTTCGGCCGCACTACAAGGGCAAACCGTTCAAAGGCCAAGGCTCTCAGAAGAAGCCCTGGTCTGGGAAACAGAAGTCCGGCCAATCCGGACCTGCAGCCCATAACAGTTCGGCCTGAAGGGGCGCCCTCACCCAGTTTTGGGGTGGGGGGACGCTTGCTCGGTTTTCTTCAGCCCTGGTTGGCCCGTGTGCGGGACAGATGGGTTCTGGAAATCGTTCGATCTGGTTACAAGATCGAGTTTCTCTCTCGGCCAGAGAGCAGATTTTTTCCCTCAAATCTTCAACTGTCTCCAGAGCGCCTGCGGGATCTGCACCTGGCGGTGCGGGACCTGAGGGCTCAGGGAGTGGTGGTTCCGGTGCCTCATCGGGACAGATTTCGGGGGTTTTATTCCAATCTGTTCACCGTGCCCAGGAAGGAGGGCAGGGTTCGTCCGATTCTGGACTTGAAGGCTCTGAACCGCTCTGTGCGGGTTCGCAAGTTCCGCATGGAATCCCTGCGCTCGGTGGTGGCTGCCCTCGTTCCGGGGGAATTCATGGCCTCCATCGATTTGAAGGATGCGTACCTTCACATCCCCATATTCGAGGGTCATCAGAGATACCTTCGATTTGCCATTGCGGAGGATCACTACCAGTTTGTGGCGTTGCCCTTTGGTCTCGCCTCGGCTCCGCGGGTCTTCACCAAGGTGCTTGCACCGGTTCTGGCATTATTGAGGGCCCAGGGCATTTCTGTCCTGGGGTATCTGGACGACATTCTGGTTCGGTCTGCGACCAGTCAGGGTCTGGAGGAGGACCTGTCTGTCACAATGCAAACTCTGCAGGAGTTTGGTTGGACGATAAATGTTCCAAAGTCGACACTGAGTCCGTCGGTTCGTCTCCCCTATCTGGGTATGATACTGGACTCGGTGCAGGCGAAGGTCTTCCTGCCGGAAGACAAACTCAGGACTCTTCAGGAGGAAGTCAGGTCCCTCAGGGACGTTCCGCACTCGTCTCTGCGGACGTGTATGAGATGTCTGGGATTGATGGTCTCGGCCTTCGAGGCGATTCCTTTCGCGCAGTTTCACACGCGGGGTCTCCAAGCGGAGATCCTGTCCAGGTGGGACGGGCGACCTCAATCTCTGGATCTTCAGATCTCGTTGAGTCATCGCACCAGGGAAAACCGTTGGTGTCCGGGGGCAAGTCGTTTCGTCCGATCTCGTGGACGGTAATCACCACGGATGCCAGCCTGTCGGGCTGGGGTGGTGTTCTGGGCGTTCTGTCCGCCCAGGGGACCTGGTCGGAGGGGGAGTCTTCCCTCCCGATCAACATTCTGGAATTGCGTGCGATAAGGCTCTGTCTTCATCGCTGGACGGACCGACTGCAGGGCTGCCCGGTTCGGGTGCAGACGGACAATGCCACGGCGGTGGCCTACATCAACCACCAAGGGGGCACCAGGAGTGCCCGAGCGGCTCGAGAAGTGGCCGACATTCTATCTTGGGCCGAGACTCATGTCCCGGCGGTAACGGCGGTTCACATTCCGGGAGTGGAGAACTGGCAGGCGGACTATCTGAGTCGCCAGACCCTGGATCAGGGGGAATGGTCTCTCCACCCGGCTGTCTTCCAGATGTTGTGCGCGAAGTGGGGTCTTCCAGATGTGGACCTGTTCGCGTCTCGCCTCAACTACAAGGTGAAGAGGTTCGTGGCAAGGACGCGCGACCCTCGGGCAGACGCGTCGGACGCGTTAGTGGCCCCGTGGCATCAGTACAGGCTGATGTACGCGTTTCCACCGATTCAGTTGCTGTCCAGGTTCCTTCGCAGGTTACACTCGGAACGCAGCACGGTGATTCTTGTGGCACCGGACTGGCCTCGCCGGTCCTGGTACGCAGACCTCGTGAATCTGGCGGTCGACGCCCCTTGGCGTCTGCCTCTTCGAGACGATCTACTGTCTCAAGGACCGATTTACCATCCTGCTTTACAGTCGCTGGCTTTGACGGCCTGGCTGTTGAGACCGAGGTCCTGAAGGAGAAGGGTCTCTCTCCAGAGGTCGTTCATACTTTGATCAACGCGAGGAAGTCTTCCTCGGGGAAGGTTTATTACCGTACTTGGAAGGCCTATTTTGCCTGGTGTGAGTCCAGGGGGTTTTCACCCCGCACGTACTCGGTTTCCCGTGTGCTGTCTTTCCTCCAGACGGGTGTCGATCAGCGTTTGGCGCTGGCTACGATAAAGGGTCAGGTGTCTGCGCTGGCCGTTCTGTTTCAACGTCCCGTGGCTTCCAACTCCTTGGTTGGCACCTTTATTCAGGGTGTACGGCATCTGGTTCCTCCTAGGAGGGATCCTTTGCCCCCTTGGGACTTGAATCTCGTTCTGTCTGTGTTACAACGTGCTCCTTTTGAACAGATCAGGGAGATCTCGTTGTCTATGTTGTCCAAAAAGGTCGCCTTTTTGGTGGCGATCACTTCGGCTCGCAGGGTGTCGGAACTGGCGGCTTTGTCCTGCAAGTCTCCGTACCTGGTTGTTCATTTGGATAAGGTGGTCTTGCGACCTAATCCTTCTTTTCTGCCGAAACGAGTTTCGGAATTCCATCTTTACGAGGATATTGTTTTGCCTTCGTTGTGCACGAAGCCTAAACATCCAAAGGAGATGAGATTGCACTCTCTGGATGTTGTTCGGGCGATAAGGGTTTACCTTAAATCGACTGAGTCTTTTCGTAAGACGGACTCCTTGTTTGTTCTTCCAGAGGGTCCTCGGAAGGGCATGGCGGCTTCGGCCTCTACCATCGCCAAATGGATCAGGCAGACCATTGAACAGGCCTATGCCTTGCAGGGGAAGGTTCCCCCTGTGCCTGTGAAGGCGCACTCTACTAGATCTCTGAGTACGTCTTGGGCCTGCCGTCATGGGGCTTCTGTAGCCCAGGTGTGTAAGGCGGCGACTTGGTCGACCGTGCACACTTTCACAATATTCTACAAAGTAGATGTTCAGGCATCGGCGGATGCTTCCTTTGGCCGCAAGGTTCTTAGTGCGGCTGTTCCCTAGGGTCCCTTGTTGGGGACTCCTGGCTGTTGGGATAGTTTTTTGTATCCCCTGGGTTTTTTGTCTTTTCCTGGGTTGTTGCTCCTGTTGAGCACTTATTTTTGCTGTTGCCCAGCTGGTTTCCTTCCTTTGGTAAGGTTCCTTTCTTTGATGTGGAGACTGCGTTGCCTTTCGGCGTGGATGCGTTTCCCACCCCTCATGTTTGCACTGCTTTGGGACGTCCCCATATGTGACGAATATGAAGAGGCGGCGACTGTCGGAGGACGTAAGAGAAAACGGAATTTTTGTAAAATCTTACCTGTAAAATTCCTTTCTCTGAGTCCTCCGACAGTCGCCGCCCCCGCCCCTCTTTTGGGGTTTGAATGTATACTCTACTGCTATTCCACTAAAACTGAGATATGGTTGCAGGAAGTAGGAGGGTATTGACTGAGGGGACCACCCCTTGAGGGTGGGATATGTTAAAGCTTTATTGTTAACATATTCTGTTGCCTAGCTACTCCTTCGGAGCAAAGTCTAATACCCCATATGTGACGAATATGAAGAGGCGGCGACTGTCGGAGGACTCAGAGAAAGGAATTTTACAGGTAAGATTTTACAAAAATTCCGTTTTCTCTTTCGTTCATTGATGGACACAGCTCCAGAATCTTCTTGACCATTGGGTTATGCTGTCTCCTACAGGAGTAGGACACTAGGCAGGAAAAAGCCTTACCACACCTATGGGGCAGTTCCATGGGGGTATACTCCCACTTCCTGCTATAGGCATTCCGTTTTTTTTTTTCTAGTCAGGAGTAAGGACCTTGTTCCTTGCTGGGATCTTTGGTCCTAGCATTATTTTTTCCTTTTTAAACTGATTTTGTTCCTCTTTTGTTATCTTATGTTTCTGTGAGAACTACAATCAACTGCTGGACTGAGCTGCGAACTGGATATTCTAGATCCTTACTGTCTCCCCAGTCTAGCCAGCGAGTGTGTGTAGGCCTCACCTCTGCGCTGAGTCAGCCGTGACATAGCTAAAATGGACGGGGGCTGGCATGCGAGTTAAGCATCTCGCAAGGACTCATACGACCTGGTCACGGCCTGAGACGCAGTGTTCCTTCTGGCCGACAGCACCCCCATTCCGGTGGAAAGGTGATCTGTCCGGAGCAGTGCCAACCCGGTTCCACGGTATGGTAAGTAGTTGTCCTCCCTCTCGCCCTTGAGGGTTTTTCGGGTGGAAGTGGGCCCCTCCCTGGTCGGTGGGACCCCCAGGTTCCCTTCCTTCTCCCCAGTCCCTCTAGGGTCACCGTGGGTCTTCCATACCCCTTCATCCTCCCCACCCCCCTGGTTTTCTTTGGGCGCACACCGGGGTATGTAACAGGGTCCTTCGTCAGCCTGGGGGGGTTAGGGACCCTGTTGTGTTGGGCTGGGGGAGCGGATGGATTCACATCCACCGGTCCGCGCCGCACACGGCCGGACCCAGCCGAAAATTTAGGCCGCAGCTTTTTTCAATGGGCGAATGTCCCTGGTGAATCATAGATAAATATGCCCCAAAGTTAATTATCGTTTGTTAAAACATTTGGCCTTGGATAAGTTGGTACAAAGGTTAAACATCATTCTAGTTCTAAAACTTTTTGTAAATGTCTTGGAAAATTGTCTTTGTCCCTCCTGACACGGGCAGATTAAGAGGTAGGTTGTCTTTCCAGACTCTGTTGTTCCTTGCCTGGTGGTCACAAACTCGTGCCAATGCAATATCTTTAACCCACAGTACTGTAAGATGTATGGGGGTCGAAGGTGAGTTGCAAGCTTTGGCCTAAAGATGTCTATAGACACAGCATGCCAGTTGGCTAAAATCCTACCTACAACTAGTCACCTCTACTCCCAAAAACATGAACATCTGTCTCAGCCGAACATTAATTTTTATAGAATTGGAGGGATGCCGCAGGAACAGCTGAGCACAGAGGGGGAATATTAGTGATTGGGTCCAGCCACCTCACCTGCACAATCAGTTATTCCCCTTGAGTATAGTTGGCTGTGCTCATACAGTATTTGTGATGCCGTATAGTCTGGCTGTAAATGTCATCTATTGTCCCTAGCACCCTGTGCTCACTCGTGCCCTTGTCCTCCTCACCCTACAGCCACGAGGTCCCTGTGACTCAATATACACACTTCAGTCATCTCTGATACTCTGCAGTACACAAATGGACCCATAGACACTCCAAATCTGCATCATTTTTAGTCATTTGAACAAGGCAGTGCATGCAATGGGTTGGCAATGCCTACTGCAACCATGAGATCACAGGCAGCATTCCCTCTGTCCTTACACTACACACCCAAGGCAAGGCTGAAATGATTATATTATCATTTTCTATCATGGGAAATGCTAATATGCCATGTTTTTTGTATTATGAAGTTGTGCCTGAGAGATCCCCCTCTCACATTCCTCATATTTTTACCAGGGTGGAAATAATAAAGAAAGATCTGCTTTTTGTTTTCTTTCATTTTTCTCAGGTTTCACTCTGCAGCATCCCCTATACTCTGACATATCAGGCCCCAGGGGTGTTACCCTTTAAGCTATAAGGAAAACCATTTTTCTCTTTCTTTCATTGACCGGACACAGCTCCTGGTATTCATAACCATTGGGTTATACTGCCCCCTACAGGATTAGGTCACTAGGCAGAAATCTCAGGGGGTATACTCCCTATCTCTGCTATAGCCACTCAATTTTTTTCTGCCTAGTCAGGAGTAAGGACCTAGTTTCTTGCTGGGATTTTTGGTCCTGGCAATTTTTTCTTTTTAGATAGAAATTGTTTTTCTCCTGAATTTTTCCTGTGAGATCTACAATCAACTGCCGGACTTGGCGATGGGCTGGATAATTTAGATCCAGTGGTCGCCCCAGTCTGGCCAGCGAGCGCATGCAGACCTCAGCTCCATGCTAGGTCGGCTGTGACATAGCCCCTCTGGATTGCAAATGGGGGGGAGAGGTGTGGGACTTCGAGTGAGGCGCACAATGGGAGTGTCGTGCACCTCCATCCCTATTCAAGTAGAAAAAAAGAGAGAGGGTTGGGACTTTAGATGAGAGACATGACACAACTGGGCTTTGCCTCCAGTGCCAGTTGCAGTCAGAGCTGATATGTAAGTTGGGAATTTGGGGGCATCGTCTCCCCTTCCCTTTTCTCCCCCCTTCAGTTTCTATTTACCATCATTGTTGCTATTATTTATATTTATATATTTTTTATAGATCCATGTCATACATATATTCCTGAGGAAGTGGCAATATTAGTCCACGAAACGCGTTTAGTTCTGTTTGATGTCATGTTTCTACTCAATCAACTTTTTACTCTGATATACTTTACTATGTTGGTCTTATATGAACCTGGACTTTGGGACCTTTTAGGAGCTTTGTCATTGCATCTATGTTTGCATTATTTATTTATATGGCATGCTTGAACACTTCATGTACAAATAAATGTAATATTATTGTCCTGCCAGTTGTGTCATGTCTCTCATCTAAAGTCCCAACCCTCTCTCTTTTTTTCTAGCCCCTCTGGATGGGGGCTGGTCTGCGAGTTAAATGCCTTGCAAGATCGCATACGACCGGGTTTCAGCCCGAGTCACAGCGTTCCTCCTGGCCGACAGCCCCCCATTTCAATGGAGAGGGGTTCTGTCTGGAGGGGTTCCCACCTGGTTCTTGGTATGGTGAGTAGCTGTTCCCCCTCTCTTCCTGGAGGGTTTTGGGGTGGATGTGGGCCCCTCCTTGGGATGGTCGGACCCCCGGGTTCCCCTCCTTCACGCAGGCACCCCCCCTTGCCGAATCTCTTATCCCGCCCCCCCTTCCACATACACTGGGGCTGTTTGGGTGGTCGGTTGTTCCTGGTCCCTCTCTGCTGAGGATCACTTGGTGCTTTGTGCCTGGCGAATGGGTGGTGCTGCCAGCGTAGTGTCTGTTGTCTCTTAGCAGTGTTTTACACTTCTTTGTGGGGTCCCCCTGGTGACTTATGGAGTCTTTGGAGCATATTTTCCCACCTTAAGCCCTCTCTGAGGCTACGGGGCCCTCCGGGTCACAACCATCCATCCATGCACTGGCGGCGGTCCTGAAGTCCCTTGTGTCCCGGGTGGCGGTGCCTTGTGGGCAATGGGCTAGTAAAAAGCTCCCCCCACCTTCCCCTGCTTCATCTGTCTACTGGGATCCTGAAAATCTGATTCGGCCACCGCGGACGTGGGTCACCCTGCTGGGTCTGCAACCATGCGCCTGGAATCCTCTGATAGTGAGGATGATTCTGCTCATGCAAAGGCGACTGCGCTTGCAAAGGTGCTGATGGATGCACTGATTGCATCTGAGACCCTGAAGATGGAGGACACAGGTAACCTTTGCCACTCACAAGCCATCAAGAGTGGCAAAGCTGTTTCCTTTCCCTGTCTAGTTTGACAGAATTGTCGCTAAAGAGTGGGGACGACCAAAGCGTCCCGGTGGGGTCTCTAATCACTTTACTAGGCGGTACCCCTATGAGGAGTCCCTTCCAAAGAAGTGGACTGTTTCACCGGTGGTGGACCCTCCGGTTTCCAGATTAAACAAGGCAACCATGATTCTGGTTGAAGAGTCCCTGGCCTTTAAGGATCTAGCTGACCGGAAGGCGGAAGCTGTTGCCTGCCATATGTATACTCTGGCTGGTTCGGCAATTAAGCTGGTATTCACCATTGCCCTAGCGTCGCAAACTCTGACCGAGTGGGCTAAGCTCTTATGCGGTGACCTGGAGGGGGAACAGCTCCCCCCTGTTTTGTTGAGCTGGGGTCCAGCTGGTCCAGGGGCTGCAGTTTATCTGTGATGCCTTTTTGGATGCAGTTCCCTTCATGGCTCTCTGTTTGACAGTGGTCCTTCGGAGTGTCTTTTGACTCAAGTGCTGGTCTGCGGATCAGACTTCGAAAAAGGCCTTGACTGATCTTCCTTTGCAAGGAGATCGCCTGTTTGGAGGTACCCTGGATGACATCATTAAAGGTCTCACAGGGGGAAGAGTACTTTTCTTCCACAGTCTAGTAAGGGCAAGGAACCTCATTGTTCTCAGCTCATAAAAAGTTTTTTCGTCCCTCAGGGTCGACTGACAAAGGCTCGAAGCCTTTCAGGGCCTCTTCATGAGGATCCAAACGAACCTGGTCTGGCAAGCCAAGATCGGACTTCTCCAGACCCCTAGACTAGGCTCCTTCAGCACGAAGGTGCGCCCTCACTCGTATCGGGGGTGGGGGGACGTCCGTCTTTGCTGGTTTCCGGACCCGTAGACTTCCCTAGTACAAGACAAGTGGGTCCACAAAGTAATTAGTTCCGGCTACAAGATCGTGTTTTGCTCTTGTCCCCCGACAAGGTTTTTCCTTCCAACTTGCGCCTGTCCCCAGACCGCTTACAGGGCCTGTTGGGGGCGGTACAAGACCTGTTCCTTCAAGGGGTGATTGTCCCGGTCCCGACTTCAGAAAGTTTTCTGGGTTTTTACTCAAACCTGTTCACAGTCCCCAAGGAGGAAGGCAAAGTGCGTCCAATCCTGGACCTCAAGGCGCTCTTTGCGCGGATACAGAAGTTCAGAATGGAGTCTATTCGCACGGTGGTGCCATCCCTGCATCAGGGGGATTTCCTCACCTCTATCGATAGCAAGGATGCCTACCTTCACATTTCAATATAGGCCAGTCACCAGTGTTTTCTCCACTTTGCTGTGGGAGAGGAGCATTATCAGTTTGTGGCATTACCCTTTGGTCTCGCTTCTGCTCCTCAATTTTTCACAAAAGTGTTAGCTCGGTGCTAGCCTTGCTACACCAATGGGGGATTGCGGTACTGGGCTACTTGGACTATCTCCTTTTGCGAGCAGGGTCTCTCTCTCCTCTGGTGGACAACCTGGAGATTACAATATGGACTCTGCGGGAGTTGGGCTGGATTATGAATTTTCAGAAGTCTGCTCTGGTTCCGTCCACAAAGCTGGACTATCTGGGCCTGACTCTGGATTCGACCTTAGCCAGAGTGCTCCTTCCTCTGGACAAACTCCAGAAATTGCAGGCTGCAATTCGTCTCCTGCTGTCCAAAAGATGGTCGTCCCTCTGGACTTGCATGTGGGTGCTGGGTCTGATGGTGTCTACCTTCGAGGCGGTTCATTTGCACAGTTCCGTACAAAGTCTCTGTAAAGAAAGATGCTGACCAAACATGACAAGACTCCCCAGTCTCTGGAATATCAGATCTGGCTGAGTTGGGAACGAGAGAATCCTTGACATGGTGGCTTCATTCTCCTATGCTTCGGCTGGGTAAATCCTTCCTCACCTTGTATTGCCCAGTGGTCACCACGGATGCCAGCCTGTCTGGCTGGAGAGGCATCCTCTGCAAGCATTCTGCTCAGGGGATCTGGATGCTGGAAGTGTCCAGACTACCGATCAATGTCTTGGAACTCCGAGCAATCAGACTGTGTCTGGATCCCTGGACAGATCATCTTCAGGGTTGTCCAGTGCGCATTCAATCGGACAATGCCACGGCCGTGGCTTATGTCAATCATCAAGGGGGACAAGAAGTGTCTTGGTGGCTCTAAAGATAGAAGGCATTTTAAAGTGGGCAGAATAGTTAGTTCCAGCCATCACAGCTGTACACATTCCCAAGGTGGAAAATTGGCAGGCGTTGGACCACGGGGAGCGGTCCCTTCACCTAAAGGTGTTGCATCAGCTGTGTCTCCGGTGGGGCAACCCGAGGTGGATCTTTTGGCGTCTCGGCTCATTAGAAAGGTGCAGAGGTTTGTGGCTCGGTCAAGGGATCCTCTGGCGGACGCCACAGACACGCTGTTGGCCCTGTGGGGTCAGTATCGGCTGACTTACACCTTCCCTTCTCTCAAGCTTATGCTCAGACTTCTACGCAGGATCGAGGCAGAAAGGATTCCGGTCATCTTAGTGGCTCCAGACTGGCCTCGCCGGGCTTGGTATGCCAATCTGGTGCGGCTGGTCGCCGACGTTCCTTGGAAGCTTCCTCTCAGGGAGGATCTGCTGTCCCAAGGATCGATCTTCCATCCTCCTTTACAGTTTCTAGCTTTGACGGCTTGGCTTTTGAAAGCAAGGTGCTGAAGGATAGGGCTTTATCTGAGTCAGTGATTCCTACCTATAGCTTGTTGAAAGCTAGAAAATCTACTTCTAGGAAGATCTATCATCGTACGTGGAAGACGTACATTGCGTGGTGTGTGTCTCTTGGGGTTCCTCCTCAAACCTTCTCGGTGGCTCCGATCTTAACCTTCCTTCAACCGGGGGGGGGGGGGGGGGGTTGAACAGAAAGTGGCCTTGAGTATCAAGAGCCAGGTGTCGGCTTTGGCGGTCTTCTTCCACTGACCTTTGGCCACACGCTCCCTGGTGCGTACCTTTCTCAGGGTATCCGCCATTTGGTTCCTCCAGTGCGGGCTCCGTTGCCGCCTTGAGATCTTCATTTGGTGCTTTCAGCTCTGCAGAAGCCTCCTTTTGAAAATATTCGGGAGATTCCCCTGCTTCTGCAATGCAGAGTATTGCGTGCGGCGTTATGCTGTCGTTCACCTTACCTGGTGATTTACAGGGATAAGGTGGTTCTTCTCCACCACTGTCTGTCGTTTCTTCCAAAGGTTGTCTCTGATTTTCATTTGAATGAAGACATTGTGTTGCCTTCCCTGTGTCCCAGGCATAAACATCTCAAGGAAAGGGCCATGCATGCCTTGTATGTGGTCCGGGCAATTAGGGTGTACCTGGGAGCTACGGAGTCTTTCAGGAAGTCAGACTCTCTATTTGTGCTCACAGATGGACCTCGAAAAGGGTTATCCGCTTCCTCTGCGACCATTTCCAGATGGTGGTTCAGGCCTATTCCATCAGGGGTCAGGTTCCTCCTTTCCCTGTCAAGGCGCACTCTACTAGGGCGCTTATTGTCTCCTGGGTCTTCCGTAATCAGGCGTCAGTGGCTCAGGTTTGCAAGGCGGCCAGCTGGTAGTCGGTGCACACTTTTACAAAGTTTTATAAAGTGGATGTGGTAACATCTGCGGATGCTTCCTTTGGCCGCAAGGTTTTACAGGCTGCTGTTTAAGAGAAGCTGATCCTCTTTGCGGGTGTTTTGGTTTTTCTTCAGGTGGACTTCTGTTGTTTGGTTGAGCCTTGGGAATTTTTTGGTTGTTCGCACCCCCCTAACACTGTTTTGGGATGTCCCAATGGTTATGAATACCAGGAGCTGGGTCCGTCAATGAACAAAAGAGAAAATGGGATTTTTGACTTACCGTAAAATCCATTTCTCTGATGTTCATTGACTGACACAGCACTTACCCCTCTGTGGAGTTATTATTCTCCTGACACTGCTTGTTACAAAACTGGGTGTCTGTAGCAGAGAGAGGTAGTATACCCCCTGGGACTGTCCATGGGGAACTTTTTTCTGCCTAGTGTCCTACTCCTGTAGGGGACAGTATACCCCAATGGTTATGAATACCAGGAGCTGTGTCTATCAATGAATATCAGAGAAATGGATTTTACGGTAAGTCAAAAATCCAATTTTTGCAGGTGATATCCCATCCCGGAGGTCAGATTAAATTAGGGGAGGCCCTTCCTCAGCCTCTACACACAGTGTTACATATGCTGTAGTCACATGACCATCCTAACCCAGTGTGCTCGGTTAATAGATCCCACGGGCGAATTGTGACACAGACGAGGCAGGGAAATTATGTAAATTCAAATGATGGAAAATGCAGCAAATTGTATCAATTTATCATTGGTGACATTTTCTGCACTGTGATAAATTGGTGCTTATTAAACACCTGACCTGGCCCGATCTTTTCTCACCTGACACTTCTGGTCCAAGGGTGTCACTCCGCACGTTGTATTGTGGCTCCTCCCAATGCCTCTCCTGTGACAATAGCCTGTTTTTCTGAAGACAGTCAGTTTTTATTGGAACATGTGCCTGCAATTCATCCTGCTGCTCCAAATTTTCATTTTTATATACTATATGTTGTGTGTGTGTGTATGTATATAGATATATATATATAATGGGGTCCCTGTGTCAGTAATGGGATTATTCTGAATTTAATGGCCGTTGGCTTATTTTCCACGCTGACATCTCAAACATTTATCAGAAGTGTCTGGTGGGACCGAGATGCTCTTAAAGCCAAAATGTCACCACTCGCTCTGGTCTTTCCATCCTCTTCACCAAACTTCACCCAGTGCACACAGACACTACATTTATCACGGTCTTGGGAATCTAATCCATACTACAATCTCCCAGAGTCAGAAACATTTATTTGTTATGGTCACTTCAAGGGGAATATGAATGAAAGGAAGAGATTTTGCCCTGAGTAAAAATTGGTGGAACTGTTAAAAGAAAAAATGGCCAAACATACAGTATCTCACAAACGTGAGTACACTCCTCACATTTTTATAAATATTTTATTATATCACTTTTGTTACCAGACATTTATGGCTGTGTGTTGAGGTATTTTGAGGGGATAGCAAATTGACACTGTTATCCAAGCTGTACACTCACTACTTTACATTGTAGCAAAGTGTCATTTCTTCAGTGTTGTCACATGAAAAGAAAAAAATATTTACAATAATGTGAGGGGTGTACTCACATTTGTGAGATACTGTAATCTGTAGTATATATAAATATGGTAATCCTTATCTGATTTGACAGCAACATCATCCTGCTGCGTTTACCATCCCCACTTCTCTCCAGACAGGTCATGTATGGTGCAAATAGATTGGAGAGATTTGGGATGTATCAGGGCAGATGGTGGAGCGCTCTATGTGGGGGTGTAGGCAATGAACGCTCAACAGTGGGTAGAGTAGTGGTGAAAAAACGCCTTTATACCTTCAATTCCTCCAGAGTTCATACCAGCACATAGGACTAATATAGCAACTGTGTGTGGAAATGAGAATAAATCCGGTGTTAGGCAGAGCTCCAGGGGGTTGCAGCAACAGATGGAGCATCGCCAGACTCTGGGAACAGAGAAGAATTTGATTATCTAATAAATGTCACCCTGCCTGTGATTTATAGACGCGCGGGGGGCCGCCAAATTTAAGCGCATGTATGTCAGTGTTTATAGAAATGTCTGCAAGAATGGTACCTCCCATCCCATGTGCTGCAATTGGCAGCTGTCCAGAGAAGACACCAGAGAGTCCTATGATGCTATTACCCTGGTCACATGGCTAAGGTTGGGTTGGATTGCAATTGAGGATCATCAACACTTTAAGGGAACCAAACTGTGCTATATTTGTGCACTTCTGAGCTATGCATCTACAGGTGGAGCACAACACTTTTCAGAAATAAGTCTTAAAAATGATGAACAGTCTAAGTATAGCCATAGCATACCTTGTGACTGCAGTGGGGCCCAGTGCTATCTGTTCACAAAGTGATTTTATCAAGGAATTACAGCTTTTGGCTGATTTAAATTGTTTATAAAGTTTAGAAACCTCTATATGATTGCTATTAAATGATTAATTGGGAAATTTTGGGACTAGACACTCTAGACTCTCTAGACCAGGGGTGTGAAACTCCATTTAATTGAGGGCCGCATCAGCACTATGGTTGCCGTCAAAGGGCCGGTTTTATCTGTAAGACTAGATGTCCAGAGCACCCCACCCCCTCTTACATCAGAAGTCAAAAATCCCCCACCCTCCCTTACAGTGAACCCCCCTTACACCCTGTGCTGCTGAAAAACCTTGGGGTAGAACTGGGAAGCAGAAAGTGCGGGGTCTAGAGGAGGACCAAAGGAGGGCTGGAGTCAGCAAACTGAAGACTGCTAAATGCTGAGACCAGGGAAGGTGGAGAGAAAGGGGTGCTGCAGCTGCACAGAGAGGCACAGGATCTGTAGGAGGAATTATGTCCTCCTCTCTGCTGCCAACTGCTGAGACAGAGGGGATAGAGATGATCCTCTCTGCCGCTGTACAGAGAAGAGCAGGATCTGGCTAAGGAGTTCTTTCTTCTTCTCTGCTGCCAACTGCTGAGACTAGGTGGGGGCCGAGACGGGAGGTGCTGCAGGAGAGGTGTGAGGGCCACATTAAATGGCCTAGAGGGCCGGATTCGGCCCATGGGCCTTGTGTTTGACACATGTGCTCTAGTCTCTCAAATGCTTATTATGTTCAAGCCCATCATGGGGCAAAATGTAACTCCTACCCTACTGTAACCCATTCAGAAAGTGTTTTTTTTTTTTTTTTAAACTTTCTAGAATGTTTATTACTTACTTAAGTCCACCATCTGGGTCCCTCTCCAGTGCCACTTCTAGGTGCAGGGGACCAGCATCTCTAACAGTCTCCTTTGTGGTGACATCATCACCTGCAGACTCCTCTTCTAGATCCTGAAATGGACCTCGGTGCTGTACAGCCATTAGGAAGTGCCCACTTGAAGTGGGTGGTAACAGGAACCCCCAAAGGACCCTGCCTCCTGTGCACAAAAGAAGAGAATCTTGGTATTGGAACGTCATGAGACCACAGGAAATTAGGTAGGTTTTATTTTTTTTATGCCTGTGATTGGTTAGAGGGGGTGGGCGGAGGTAATATTAAGGAGGGGGGAGAGTAGCCACCCAGAGCAATTTATACAAAGAGCTAATTTCAGTGATTTTAGTCATACTTATATTCTTCCATACTGGTGAGAAAATAAATGTGACCAAAATTACTAGAAACATCTGTATCAATGCTATAACTTTCTATAAAATATACTAAGCACTTGCTATTTCTCCGGGAAGTCCAGTCTTCCCATTTCCAAACCGGAATCAATCAATGCCCAGTGTGTACTGATAAATGACTGAATGGAAATGCGAAGACACCTTCTGGAGAAGTGGTAAATGCATAGTATTATGTATACAAATTTATAACATATATACAGCTACTTCTAGCATTTTCTGTCATATTTATATTCTCAGTAAAAGCAGCTAATATGTTTGGTATATGATAAATGAAGCACTTTTCCAAATAATGCAATGTATGCCTTGAAACATATTGGTCAGTGCTTTAGCATTAACTTTTTTTACCCATTCTTTAATGCTGTTCCCCCTAATTGTGAGATCTGGGTGTTTTTTTTTTCTGGGCTGTATTTATTCTGTTCACAATTATAAGGTATACCAGAAAATTTGCTTGTTTTGAACCCAGGAAGTTTTGAGTCCTACCATAACCCAGTGTCTGGTGACAGAAAGGGGAATGAACATGGGTTAGTAGTGTAGATTAGTTGTGTAATATATAGCAGTGTATTATACGCCATGTATAATGGTCATCATTTGAAGTTATGTAGTCAGTCATATTTTAGTACAGTGTAATGTTTAAAATGGGGGATTGGCTGGTACAGGGATCAGGTAGTACAGGCAACACTCCAGGGGAACAGGAGAGTAAGTTGGAGATATGCAGATTTGTATTGTTATGCACTGCATTATGGGTTCATTGCTCTCTACTAAAACATGCATTGCTGTGCTATTCAAAATGAATGGCATCACAACACACTGGGGAGGATTTACTAAAACTAAAAAATGCAAAATCTGGTGCAGGTCTGCATAGAAACCAATCAGCTTCCAGATTTTATTGTCAAACCTTAATTGAACAAGGTGAAGTTAGAAGCTGATTGGTTACCATGCTCAGCTGCAACAGATTTTGCACTCTTTAGTTTTAGTAACTTAAACCCAACTATGCTAAGCATGTTTCGATAACATACATTTTTAAAAGCGTTTTTGGACTGGACCAATGTGAAGTTTGCCTAACAGATGGCAGTCATGTTATATATGCAGGATGCCACTTAAAATAAGGCCAAACTCACTAAGGCTGGTATTTATTTGCTGGAAAGCTGGCAACTTCACCCATGTCTCCTCATCAGAACAGCTAGGCAATGAACATACTGGAAGGGATATTCCACTCTCAGCTTTTTGGCAGGTGGCTGACTTTCAGACGATTCTTATGACTCTCCGTAGGCAATTATCTGTTAAGGACTCACAGTGGTTGACTTTTGATAAAGAAACTCCAGTGGTCGACTCTTGGCAAATACATTGGGAGATTGGAAAGAATGGACTTCATGGGCATTCTTTAAAAAGGTTTTCTGTATACAAATTTTATTTATAACAAATATTATAGACAAAGACGAATAAAAAAGCATGTACATCAGTAAATGTGACTTAAACATCTCAGTCTCAGTGACCAACCAACGGCCTAGAGTCCTACCGGACTCAATAGACTAGGCTAATGGTCCAAAGGGATTCCTGAGTATGGCGACTGCCCCAGTGAAATGACATATGAGATTACCTAAACAGGTACAATTCGACAGTAACTGATCAGGGGTTAACATAGGCCAATTCAGGAGGTTTTAAGTGGACTCTTGGCTAATGACTCCTAGCAGGGGATTCTTAGCAGGCAACTCTCAATAAGGGACTTATGGTTGATGACCTGTCAGTAGAGGACTATTATAAAACTCATGGGTTTTGGCTGTTGGCCGATGTCTCTCAGCAGCAGAATCTGGGTGATCAACCCCCAGCAGAGAATTCTTAGTAGGAGATGCTCAACAGCAGACACATGGTGGTCAGTTCTCAGCAGGGGACTTTTGGTAGAAAACTCTCGATACGAGCATGCACTCTCAATAGGAGATTTACAATTGTTGACAAGTCTGGACAGCATTATCTGCCCCTCACATTTACAGCCCATTCAGACTGGCACGACACGACTTTGTGGGGCGACCTGCTGTGCACCGCGACTTCGGCGCGACTTGCACGGACTTCATATAATTGAAGTCAATGCAAGTCGCCTCCAGGTCGCCCCAAAGTAGTACAGGACCCTTTTTATAAGTCGGAGCGACTTGTGTCGCTCCTATTAGAATGGGTCCTGTACTACTCAATGGCGACCGACCGACCGCGACTTGACAGAAAAATTAATGGAGTGACATAGGATTTAGCAAAACTATCGCACGACAGTCAGTAAAAAATAGGGGGAAAGACCCCGAAACAGGTAGGTACTTGATGCAACCAATACTGCAAAAAATATTCTTTAATATGGACTTCAAAATTTAGAAAAAAAATACAAAAATGCAATAAACACCTCCATCTAATACTAAAAAGGAAGTTTGTCGTTTTTTTCTAAATTTTGAAGTCCATAATAAAGAATATTTTTGCAGTATTACCATTTGTGGTCACATCAAGTACCTACTTGTTTCTGAGTCTTTTCCCCTATTTTTTACTAAGTGTAAGTATTGGGTATGCTGACCCACACCAATATGGTGTAATAATGGAATAATTCAATCCCCCCCCCCCCCCCCTTAATTATGGTGTCACCATATGTGTCATATTTTAGTTTACATTACTATTGCACGGCAGCAGTGACGTCTCAATTACATGTATGTAATGATAATGATACTACATGCTAAAGAACTACTCCAGACATAGCAAAAACTTCTTTCTAGTTTCTTATTTCTAGTCTTAGTTCCAAATGGTGGATCTGTTTGGTTTATAAACTATTAACAATTCTGTCCCGGTTGTCGAACTGTTATTATGCAAAGGGTTTATCTCCTAAACTTCAACCAGAATAATTTGCAACTGTGCACACCTTGCTTTCAGCTTATTGGGATTCATTGTGGGCTGTTCTCCACCCCCAACACTGACAGCTATGACATCCTGAGAAGGAGGAGTGGCCATACACAGGTCTTTTTTTTTTTTTTTTTTTTTTTTACTTCTTCATTATGTGTGCAACTGTTACAGACATGGGAATCCTGCCAGAAGTGATCATTTTTTTCACAGGAAGATTTGCTTCTGAAACGACATCTGGTTTGCATAGGCGTGCACACACCCTAATCACCCTTAGGCCCCTTTCACACATGCGGACCGTTCAGATCCGCCTGTCAGTTTTTCAGGCGGATCTGAACTGATGCCCCATGCATCCCTACGGGGCAGCGGATGTCAGTGGAGAAATGTCCACTGACATCAGATCTGATCCGGTCCGTCAAATCCGGACGGATGGAAACCCTATTTTCCATCCATCTGGCGGATCGGATGAGAACGGACAGGCGGTCCACTCTGATCTGATTCCCCCATAGAGAACAGCGGGGATCTGATACCTCCGTCTCCGCACACAGAGCGGAGACAGAGCTGTCATCCGCCTGATCAGGGGGGATCGGGGGATCGATCCCCCACTGAGCAGAACGGAGTCCGCCGACGGAGTGGACAGGTGTGAAAGGGGCCTTAACTGTGCAGATTTCCCCTGCTGCCTGGCTGCAGAGAAAAGGACTGGGGAATTTCTGTCCTCAGTCCCTTTCTCTGTCTCAAAAGTGAGACATCCAGGGTCTGATAAGACCCCTGATATTTCACCAAAGGCCCCAACGGGACTCCTTAACAAAAATTGTAAAAAAAAAGAAATTGAATATTGTTAAAAATAAATAAATAATAAAAATATAGTACGGACACCAATATCCGCCCTACTGACACCATCCATTGCTCTACTGAAACTGTCTTCTACCCTACTGATAAAGTTCAATGCCTTACTGGCTTGGCCACTGCCCTGCTGCTCTATCTATCTATCTGTTTGAGCTTTGGGGTACACAATTTAATTCTGGTTTGTTTAGTCAGCTCAAACGCAGATAGCACACACTGGATTTTTCCTTTAAAGTATTAAATTAAAACTTCACCCCTAGTGTTGCTCTGGCTATTAGGAAGAGACATGTGAATTTTTCCTATTAAGTTTAAAAGTGTTTTGTATAGCAATCCTAAACATTTTTTTAGTTGAATTTAGAACTCATTTAGTTGCTCATTTTTTCACACAGGTGTTTTTTTATATATTATTTTTGGGACATGGCAGCAGGTGTTGCAGGCCCCAGTCTGGGTCACCCAGTATAGAAATATATGGACGCCCCATTTTCTCAGAGACACAGCTCCTCTCCACCCGGGGCCCCTCCCTGCGTGCCTCTTATTTATTCCTGTCACACTTGCCGCCTTCACCTCCCGCTTATCTCTTATTAGATTTGCACCCTGGGAGCACAGCGAGGCGCATTAAGCGGACTGCGCGGCTGCCCTGGGGAGGGAGGAGATGGATAGACGTGCCAGCTATTGTCTTCTCAATGGATTTGCTATTTTATTCCCTTTAAACATTTTCCATTTGCAATGAACTGAGCATTTTATCTGCGAATACATCTCGGTGCCAGTAATATCACTAGATCAAATCACCGAAAAATCCGTCTCCTGTCTGTGCAGAGCCTCAATTTTCTCTTCTTTTTCTTCTGCGGCCTCCTGTGCCTGGCTGCCTCTTTGCTCAAACAGGATGATTTTACTGACATCCGTTTTGTTAATGGACAGACAAAGTCCCCGTTGATCTGACTTGTGAGTCGTTCCCCCCCCTTTTATTAGTTTATTGCATTATGGGCACTGTATGGGGGCTTTTTACAGGACTCAAAAATGAAATAAAGAAGGGACATTGTATTTTAGGGGCTCCCGTCTATTGCAATGTCCACGTTATGGAGGATGATACAATCAACTGACAGGTACAATGAAGTAAAACAAATTATCTGAACCCAGCGCATTTTTTTTCTTCACTGATTATCCAAACCAGTATAAAGTTAAAATTGAATTGGCTTACATTTTTCCTTCCTTGGCTCCTCCCTCCAATCACATCACTATGGTAATTGAATTTTTGAAAAAAACTTTCCATTTTCATTATACTTTATTTCAGGCCAGTGATGTCATCACTGGGTCACTGTGTTTCTCTATTTAATGCAAGCAGATGATAGCTGGCAGGAGGGGGCAGCAGGGTGATGTAAATAACTTCCTGAAATATCACAGTTCCCTGCCTCAGTACTCCTCTATCGAGCCATCAGCCCTGATGCAAGCAGTGGGCTAGATTTTGAGAGGAGTTATGCTGGAAATGCACTATACGAAAAATCGACTGAAATTCGGTCTTTTGGACAGTTCGTTCCTTTTTCGGCCAGGTAATGGGCACAAATCGATAATGGTAACGGGTACAAATCGATAATGGTAATGGGCATAAATTGATAATCGGTTGTGACATTTTTGAGCCGAAAAAATGAAGGACAAATTTGTAAACTTACTGCCGAATAAACGACAAATTGAAAGGTTAATGTGTTTCTCGTCCAAACTGTTTGCACTAGGTAAATGTGAAAAAATTAACAAAAAACTATTCATTTATGGCCATTGAACGATTTATCGGTCATTACATGATGGCACACATTTGCTCTCATGGCCGAGTGTTTGTTTTTCTAAAATGAGTTTGAACGAGTTTTCATATAGTGTATGGCCAGTATTATGCTAATACTAAGCTGAAAAGTGTCTGTCCAGGCTTGATTCGGATAGATGCCGCCTTGCTGCCCTCACAAGACTGGGGGAGTCCAAATGACTGAAAACAAGAGCTCAGAGGCTCTGAAGAAGAGGCAGGACCTCGAAATGTGTCAGCCAATCTGTGGACGTTTTATTCATCCACAACGAGATACTGTTGACACTATTGTCCTTTTATGTGATACGCCTGTACCAAACATTCGTTTGTGAGTACCTTTCTTACTTTTACCCTATTAAAATTCATTGCTCGAAGGATAATGCACTAGGCCGGTGCGCCATATGTTTGTTTCTTGTTTTATGCAAATATCTAAATGTTTGATAGGTGAATGTCAGTCTAAAGGAGTAGGCGTTCCTAGACAGGATATTTTTGCGCGCAGACCACCCTGTCCACATTTGATGCTGAGCCTTAATTGAAAGAACTGGAATCCAATGAATGAAAGGGGAGGCCCAGGGACAGTCAGAATGGGGAGGAAAGGATTGTATAATGTTTGATGGCCTCCAGTCAGGAGATAACGTAGGCCTTTTCTGGCTTGCCGTAGCTTTCTAATGCACGTTGGTAATCAAAGTAAGTAAGAGAGGAACCTGTACAACTGTGCAAGACTAAAGGGATTGCTGGAGTTCAGTTTTAAAGGGAAACTATCATAGTTTAGGTCAATTTAGTTGTTTTAACTGTAGAAAATGTTAAATTAATATCATATACCCATCAGTTTGACCCACTTAACACAGTTAACAATAAACTCTTTACGACAGAAGGTAAGAAAATAGAGCAAATTATTTGAAAATGAGCCAAATGTGCCACCCACTGTCTAGATATCAGAGTATATCATATCCAATGTTTTATATGATACGAAAAGAAACCTTTTTTTTTATCCTTAACCAAGCTAAATAAGAAAAAAAAAAAAAAAAAACATGTATAAGGCCCCTTTCACACATGCTGTCCGTTTGTCTGTTTTTCATCCATCCGTTGACGGACATCAATGTATCTCTATGTAAAAACGGATGACAACGGATGATCATCAGTTAACATCCGTTTTCATCTGCTTCCGTCAATGTCCGTTTTTTTGAACGGACGAATGCCCAATTTTTCATCCGTCAAAAAAACGGATCGGACGAAAAATGGATGACAACGGATGAAAAATGGATGACAACGGATGAAAAACGGATAACAACTGACGAAAAACTGGTGACAACTGACGACAAATGGATGAAAAACTGATAACAACTGACGAAAAACGGATGACAACTGACGAAAAACGGATGAAAAATGGATGAAAAACGGATGGAAAACTGATACATTTTGACGTGACTGACTGGACCGTATGTGTGAAAGGGGCCTAAGGCCTCTTTCACACAGGCGGACCGTTCAGATCCGCCTGTGCATTTTTTGGCGGATCTGAACGGTCCCCCCATGCATTCCTATGGGGCATCGGATGTCAGCAGAGACATGTCCGCTGACATCCGACCCGATCCGATCTGTCAAATCTGGATGGATGGAAACCCTATTTTCCATCCGTCCAGCGGATCGGATCGGATGAGAACGGACCGACGGTCCGTTCCCAATCCGATTTCCCCCATAGAGATGCATGGGGAACTGACAGCTTTGTCTCCGCACACAGCACTGAGAACAGCTGTCATCCTTCTGCTCAGCAGGGGATCGGCGGATCGATCCCCCGCTGAGAAAAGCGGAGTCCGTTTGACGGACATAGTGTGTGAAAGAGCCCTAAGGCCTCATTCACACTGGTATTCTAAACTGTACACCTGTGCAAAAGGCCATTTTGCACCAGGTGTTCAGTACAGGCAGCCAGTTCAGATCAGTGATAGGTGGGCAGCTGCACTAGTCTCCAAGCACATCCCTGACCTTCCATCCCATCGGGACCGATGCATGGATCAGAATGAAGACAGACAGCGTTCTGATCTGTGCTTTAGCCATGCTCAGACGTACAGTCAGGGATGTGTTTGGAGATCTGTGCAGCTGTCCATTTGTCATTGATTTTAACTGTCTGCCTGCCTGCATTCATGAGGCCGCATGGGACACCTGGAATCCTGCACGGCTGAAGACGGCCTTTCGCAGAGGTGTATGGATTGGTATACCCATGTGAGCGAAGCCCAAAATGGTACATTCGTTTTTAGAATAATATTTAAATCCTGCCCTGCTAACCTCCTACTCAGACACTTCTGTCAGGTGTTTGAACATATATAAAAAGTTTGTGGACTTTGTACCCATCACAACTCCGTACAGCAGACATTAATATGATATTTGGATATATTCCTTGATTAATCTGCTTCACCACAAACTTAAACAGAATGGATGTCAGGAACTGCTCTCATTAGTGAATTATAAAGTTATGTCTCTCTATGATCCTTCTAGGGTGAAGAAGTTTTTAGCTGCAGCCGAGTTCGAGATTTGGCATTCAATCTCTCAGAAAACATGGAATCTATTACCTAAATTCCATTTGTGTAAGGCCCCTTTCACACTTCTATGACCTGAAAATTGTGCAACTTTGATGTGACTTGAAGCAATGCCTGAGGAATCTTGAGGTCTGTGGAGGTCAAGTCGCATCAAAGCTGGACCAAAGTAGTGCAGGGACAACTTTGAAGTTGCTGCAACTTAAAGTTGCACAGATATGAATGGGGCTCATTGGAAATCATGGAATACGACTTGTCATTCGACGTTGCAGTCCCAAGTCGCAGGACAAGTCGCACAAGTGTTAAAGGGGCCTAAGGCTTACCCAGCAATAGATATATGGAAATGTTACCAGGCAGGCTTGTTTCTGTATAGTAAAATTATTTATATAATATGATAGGAGTTAGTGTCTCACTGTCCTTCCTTTCATAATATAGTACCAACATGTTACCATTGCCAGCACATCGCTTTCAGCGGAACTATGCTGCATACGAGCACCACAAACCAAAAAGCTATTTAAAGTGGTGTAGAGGCACAAGCTATTTTACCTTCATGTATTCTATGCAAAAAGGACCCCCCCAGACCCCCCTATTACTTACCTCCCTTTTGATCCAGTGATGTCCAAAAAAGCTCTGCCTCTCTGGGGACTCGCACTTCTGATTGGCTTTTGAATGGACATACAGAGCCCAGGGGTAGGGAGCGTAGGGAGCGTGCCTGCTTGGGTGCCCCCAGAGCAAGCTGCTTGCTCTGGGGGCACCGAGCAGGAGGGAGGAGTCAGGAGTGCCGACGAGGGACCCAAGAAGAGGAGGATCCAGGCTGCCCTGTTAAAAACCACTACACAGAGCAGGTAAGTATAACGTGTTTGTTATTTAAAAAGAAAAAATCAAGTCTTTAGAATAATTTTCATTCATTTTGACACTATTTGCCTAGGCATGGAAACCAGGAAGTAACTGAAGAAATATTAAAACAAGGTTTAAAACAAGCAAACATGATATACTTTCCTATCTATTTACTAATACTAGCAGCATAAGGCCTCTTTCACACGGGCGTTCCGTATTTCCGTATATCGCCCATCTGTTTGCGGGTGATATACAGACATAATGCATGTCAATGGGATTGCGGATGTCAGCGGGTGACCATCCGCTGACATCTGATTTGCGTCCTTTCAGTTCTGTTCCGTTTTTTGGAACATAACAGAACCCTATTTTTTCTTCCGTTTAAAAAACGGAAAGGATGCAAAATCGGATGTCAGCGGTGTCATCCGCTGACATCGGCAATCCCATAGACATGCATTATGTCCGTATATCATCCGCAAACGGATGGGATGATATATAGGAGAAGGTGAGGTAAAGTGGCGCTGCCTAATTCGTGTAATGAATAATGTGATGCTCACAAGAATAAATAAATAAATAAAAATATAAATATAAAAATATAAATATATATAAAGTGCTATAGTGTTGACTGGCATATAATTGGTTAATCCAAAATCTTAAGGTGCATATGTGAGAGAGCGAAACAAATTTAATAACCGGGGTGATCCCCTAGTAAGAGTGTTGCTAAGTGTTGAAAGTAAAAAGTAAATAAATAAATGCTGTATTGAACCCGTGAGAAAATATTGAAAAACACAATAGATAAGTGTGGGTAATATGTATCCTGAATACAAGAATATAATCAGTGCAAAAATCAAGGTGATCAGTGCAAAAAAATGCAATAAATAAATATATATCACAATTTGTGCCAATTCAAGCAAATAATAAATAAATGTTGAAAAAATGCATAAAAATATATAAATAAATATTGTTCATGCAAAAAACATATGATGATCCGATAAATAAATTAGCAGTCCTTTAGTTGCTAGGTGAGTAAGTGATATAAAAACATGGTATTCTCTAGGCAGTGACAAAGCAGTTGTAAAAATGCTGGTGAGGTGATCCCAGTGATCCAAAACTTGTTTAGCTGATGGGTGAGACACACAGGTGCACCCCTCCAATTGATCCCGCACTCACCGGAGGTATATACCCCTACAGGGGTAACAAGCCTTAGTGTAGTATCCTCTTAGCCAAGGTTTTGTGGGACTTCTGGGGGGGAAGAACCCCTTCACCCGGATATTAGGATCTCCTCTTATTACTCAGTCAGACGGTGATATGGAAAGAAGCGCTAACATAGTGATGTACCATTTAAATTCGCTTTATTCGATTAAATAAAAGACAGGTACTCACATAAAAACAATGTTCGTAGGCATCCGAAGCAGTAGGGGCCGCAAATCCCTCATTGGCGGCTACTGCCGGGACGCTATGCGTGCCAGCGACCGGATCTGCGTTGCAGTGGGGCGGAAATGACGTAATCGCGCACGACGCGTTTCGTCAGAGCTGACGTCATCAGGTGCGTGAATAGCGTTGTCTCCGCTGGCTATTTATATAAGCTGGTTGCCAGGTGACCGGGCCGTTTAGCCAATAAGAAAAAAGAAACAAAGGATTGGGAATGGGATGGGATGATATGCGGACATACGGACTAGATGACACAAGTGTCACCCGTGTCCGTAAAAAAAAAAAGTGACTGAACGGACGACAAAAATGGAGCGCCCGTGTGAAAGAGGCCTTAGTATTAAAAATAGTCGATGTTGATGGAGAGAGAGAAGCTCTACTTTAATTGGTTATCATGTTTCCAAAAACAGATGAGTGCTTAGAATGTGTGTCACATTCAGGGACAAAACTCCAAACTCTAGAAATGTGGAGGGTCAGATCTGATGCATGTCAGGTTACATTGGACTGTGCAGTTAATAATTCAACTCTTTGTCTTTGTCTGTCCAATCTGCGAGTCTCAGACAGTCCGGCTCACATCTGTGTTACTGTTAACTACTAAGACATCATCAAACACTAATGAGTAAAATAAAACAATAGCAGACGACCCGGCCAAGGTGAAGTGGCGATCGTCTTTTGGCAGCGTTTCCCTCGCATGTTCTTGATGTTCTCACGGTGAAATGATCCTTCTGTTAGCGAAGGATTCATTTCCTGCCCACGAGAATTATGGCATCGGGTTAGATCAGGGTTTAGTTTTCTTGCAGCTGTTCAGTAATTACACTGTACATCAAATCAAGGCCTGAGTATCCGTCGGCTGCCGCACTGACAGCGCTGTCTCCACCGAATGAGCAGAGATTACTTGGCGCGGCGGACAGCAGACTCAGTTGCTCATCTCTTGTTTGCAAACAATCAGACACTGTCAGTGAGATTTTATAGCTGAAAATTGTTCCAGATCTGGCAGTGTTCCGTCCTCTCTGTTCCCTGCGCCACTTCTACTCAGCGACAAGAATTTCATTACCAATCGCCAGCATAAACAGGGACCAGCTAACTGCATAATCGCTCCTACTCGCTGCCACTATACTGTAGGACCAATGTGTAAAAATCTGAAAATATTTGCAAAGTCTAATCTGAATTTCATTTAGTCCATCAGAACTAATAAACAAAATGTTAATGCTAACTGTGAACCTCCCTTATTGACTCCCTTTGAGCATCTATGTTGCAGAGATTTGAAAGTGGGGGTGGTTCAGCAGTTTAGCAAAAAAGTTTTTTTCTACGAAAAGTGTTGTCAGCCCACAACAGGGATTGGAAACTGATTGCAGTTGTGGCAGATCAACAGGTATTTCTCTCTACTTGCAGGGTCTTTAACTACTTCTGGACCGGAAGGATTTGCCCCCTTATTGACCAGACCATTTTTTGCGATTCGGCACTGCGTTACTTTAACAGACAATTGCGTGGTCGTGCGACGCTATACCGTAATAAAATTGATGTCCTTTTTTTCCCACAAATAGAGCTTTCTTTTGGTGGTATTTGATCACCTGTGCGATTTTTATTTTTTACGATATAAAAAAAAGAGCGACAATATTTTTCACATTCTGCTTTATAACATTCCCCCCCAAAAAATTTTTAAAATCCAATTTTTTACAATTTTAGGCCAATTTGTTTTCTGCTACATATTTTTCAATAAGCGTACTTTGATTGGTTTGTGCAAAAGTTATTGCGTCTACTAACTACAGGAAAGATTTCTGTCATTTTTATTGTTTTTTTACTAGTAATGGCGGCGATCTGCGATTTTTAGCGGGACTGCGACATTGTGGTGAACAGATCGGACCCCTAACTGACATTTTTGACACTTTTGGGGGGACCAGTGACATTACTACAGTAATCACTGCTAAAAATATACACTGTTACAGTAATAATGACACTGGCAGGGAAGGGGTTAACACAGTGGGTGATCAAGGGGTTAAATGTAAGCCTAGGGGAGTGTATCTAACTGGTGGGGGGGATAGGCTTGTGAAATAATCATAGAGACCTGTGATCCTATATAGGAGGATCACAGGTGCTCTGTGATTATTCCAGAGAGAAGAACGGTCAGCTGAGTTTACAATAGCTGACCGTCCTCTCTCAGCAGGTGTCCCGGCAGCAATCGGAGCCGCTGGCCCAGTGCAACGGAGTCCCCACTGCCGAGTGGGGGCGGGCACGCGCTCGCCCCCTAGCAGGAGGCCCGCGACCGGCGTAGCGCTACGTCGGTTTGCACAGGAGGGCCTGCCTGCCGCAGTATATCTGCAGCGGGCGGTCCGGAAGAAGTTAAAGTGAACTCCTATGTATGATTTTTACCTATAGTAAAACCTTTAATAAGACTTACCTATAGGTACTGAAAATATCTCCTAAACATGCACTGTTTAAAAGATATTTACTTTAGATGCTGATTCTGAAGGAGCAGCAGAGCCGTGCCATAAAAAGTGATCGCGGGAGGAGCGATGTCATCACTGGCTCGCCCAATCAAATAGCTGAAGCCCGCAAACCCGGAAAGATCAGAAGATGGAAGCGCCTTCAGCAGTGACAGCACTCCACTGGAAAGCTTCATTTTGATGTGAATCTGTCATAATGTGTTAGTATCCGATGCATACTAGTACATTATGACTTAAACTGCCCGGGGTCCCCCTTTTATTTTTTTATAAACATTGGAACTATGCATGTATCTCAGAGATATACTGCATGTTTTTTTTTTGTTTTGTTTTTCTGCCCTGATATACGCTTTTAATGTGGGAAACATGTTAAAAAATAAACTGGTTAAAAAAAAGTGATAAAGATAAATAATGACAGGTGACACTTTGCAGAGAATTTCTTCTCCGGATTCCCTTCATCCAAATTTTTCGACAGCTCCAGATTCAGGTTGATAGGAATCAGAATTATTGGTGACTTTTTCTTTTTATAAATAAATGTTGCCAGGTCATCTTCTAAGTCATTGTCACCAAATAGGGTATCCAGGCCTGTTTTCGAAAAACAGGCAGAAATGTCATAACATTTGCCAGGATAAAATGTCAATCTTTCCCCTTTCTGGGGTGAAGCCGCCAGCACAAGTAGCCACCCCCCTTCTTCTGCATGCATCATCAATGGTGCATATTCCTCAGTAAATACAAGATTATTAGTGTGTTCGGGGAGATGTTCCCCATCGTTAGCAGCAGAAACCAGGGTATTCATTACAGTCTGTGAGTTCTCAGCATTGCCATCCCAGCCGCCCTTCATTAGCTCAGATTATAGGCAGAAATGGCAGGTCCCCCAGGCCGGGAGCACACAGTCCCAGGATGTGCTATTTCTGCTGCGTCTGCCATACTGCAGAGAAGAGCGTAAGCTCTTGGGAACATGCATAAAGCACTCCCTGCAGCCAGCTAATGAGCACTTATTAAAAGTAAGATTTCCTTAACTCCTTCCTGACTATAGCACCCCTCACTTCCCACAATCCTGACCTGAAGCTTTTGTGCAGATCTGTGTTCATAGGAACATACAATCTTCTTTCATCCCAGATGCATCCTGTTTTTTAGGCTTAGTTTTTATGCTGCAAATCTTTGGTGAGACTTCTGAGCCATTTTCATACAGAGTTTAAAAGTCTGACATCAAAAAATAAAAAAATGCCGGAAGGCAGGTCAGAAATGGCACAGTACCATAACAGCCAAATTCATGACATGACTGACACATATACTGTACTAGCCTGGAATACTGTAATAGCACTGATCCTAGCTACTGATCATATGTACCGATCTCATGTATCAAATCCTATGTACTAAATTTATGTATCAGATCCTACATAGGGCATTTTATTCTTGTGGCACCAGTAATGTCTCAGGCAGTTGTCTTCGTCCTGGGGACACAATAATCACCATTAGGCATGCATAGATCCTCCTGAGCACCATCTGTAAGAAAAAACTGAGTGTTCCCACTTTTGGCTTCCCCCATGCTTACTTACATTGGGCATAAATGACCCAGGTGGGACATTAATGTATATACAGCTGACATGCTTTTCTGTTTGTGTTGTACGCAGGATAGGATGGGCCAACAAATGGCTACGCTGTGCTTCAGTAAGTTCTACAGGCTGTTTGGAAGGTATATATGTAAGTCGGAAGGGCTACAAGTGGATTGGAGGGGTTACAAGTGGATGGGAGGGACTGAAGTAGGTGCTGCAGGCAGGTCAGAAGGTCCATAGGTAAGTAGGAGGGGCTACAGGTGGAAAGCAGGGGCTGTCAGATAGACTACAGACAGATGGATAGGAGGAATTCCAGGTTGCACATTCAGGAAGGTGTGGAAAGATCTATTTTATTTTGCAAGGATCGTCTAGACCCCCTGTCAGGTTTTTATTGGTGTCTGTGTCCCCACAGGTGAGATTTACCCTCTCAGTTTGTCCTGGTGAACGTAGTCATTATGATAGAAAGTGATGATACGGCAGTCATCAAAAAGGAAAGGAGAAATGTTCCAGTGACAACTGTCTAAGGTGATTTCTCTTCACTTTGGTGAATATTTTATCTCTCCCTTTTGTGTCTCTAGAACAAGAAATGAAGGGAAATCTCCTTAGCAGTACACAGATAGCAAATAATAAACTGAAGCAGATTTAACTTGGATCTCAGGTCATTGGTCAGGTTTGTTCTGGTTTTTGGTGTGGGCCCATAGGATTCAGCAGGCCACCCTCTCATTGAACCTCATGGCGGTGCTGATCCAGGTCATCAGTGTGCCTAAAACATTGCATGCGGCATCCCCTGTGAGCCTTTTTTTTTGGCAATTCACACAGCATCTACCTCTCAGGGTGTCGTATGGATGCTAATTGGGCTGACTGGCTCCTGAATGCTTTGTACATGAGTTCAGCGCTGGCAGCGGGTGAACACACAACCGCCGTTCAGAGCTGTTTCGGTTTTGCTAGCAGTCCTCATACTTGTCACCTCGGCAGCAGATGTAAAGCTCCAGCTTTCCCGGGAAGTCAGACTCTGGCCGCCTCGGGCTGTCTATAAGAATATCATTTCCCAGAGGTGGAGGCAGCGCTCTGGGCGATGAAGATAAAGCTGACAGCAATGAATCGGGGTGCTGGAAAGATGCTTTTCACACATTTCTGCTCCACATGAGTGTGCGTGGTTCCAGCACTCACCCTAGATACATTGTCACCCTCGCAGGGCTTCATGGCGTGCCATCCACACATGACAGGCGCCTGGCTCCGGGCTGGGGTGACTCAGAGGATTAAGCAGTTTTATGTATTATTCACAGCTCTAAAAGTTTCCAGCCTTTCTTAGCTTCTGACAGCGCACTCTCCCATCTGACGCGACGAACAGCCATCGCCCGCGGTGTCACCCCGCCATGTAATGAGCCACCATTTCGATGCTCTCTGGCAAAGACTGCGCTTTGGGAATCTAGAGTTTTTCCACAATGTGCACGCTCAGCAGCGGTAGCTTAAAATATTTCGGCCAATCAGAACTTTTCATTTACAAACTTGCACTACTCAGACAGAGAGCAGAGAACACGGACTCTTTTTCATCGTGATAAACATGTACTAAATATCTGTTGTGAATCTCTGCCATTCTGCCACCATTGTGTATGGATTGATCCTAAAAATGCCTAAACCAAAAAAATGTATTTTTCAGTAGGTTTGGCATCATGACTCACTCGGGTTGATGTACTAAAATTGGAGAGTGCAAAATCTGGTGCAGCTGTGCATGGTAGCCAATCTGCTTCCAACGTCAGCTTGATCAATTAACGCCCTTTTCACACGTGTTTTCGGCCCGGCGGACTCCGTTTTGCTCATCGGGGAATCGATCCGCCGATCCCCGCTGAGCAGGCGGATAACAGGTTCATCCCCGCTCGCTGTGCTGCGACAGAGCTGTCAAAGCCTTGCTCTCTTCTGTGGGAGATCGGATGAAAAGGGACCGCATGTCCCTTTTCATTTGATCCCATTCAATCTGATCCTCCAGATGGATGTAAAATAGGGTTACCATCCATCTGGATTTTACGGACAGGATCCAATTGGATAGCAGTGGGTGTCAGCGTACATGTCACCGCTGACATTCACTGCTCTATAAGGGTGCATGGAGCGTCTGATCAGGTCCGCCTGAAAAGCTGACAGACGGACCTGATTGGACAGCCTGTGTAAAAGGGGCCTAAGTTTTGACAAAAAAAAAAAAAAAAACATTGGTTTCAATGCAGACCTGTAACAGATTTTGCAATCTCCAGTTTTAGTAAATCAAGTCCACTGTGTACAGTTTTCTTAACCACTTGCCACGGACCCCCCCGCGCGTGTGACCGGCGGACCCGATGTCCGCCGGTCACTCGGCGATCGGCGGGGGAGAGGGAGAATGTCAGGCAGCTTGTGTAAACAAGCTGCCTGTCATTCTCCTTGCTGTTAGGATACTGATCACTCGGATCTAGTATGTAGATCCGTTGATCAGTGTCCATACAGCTCAAGCCCCAGCCAATCACAGTAGAAAGCACGCCCCTAGGGATACACACAGCCCCTCCCTCCCAAATAAAGTTAACCCCTTCACTACCAGTGTATTTTTACAGTAACAGTGCATATATATAGCACTGATTACTGTAGAAATGTCACTGGTAACCCCAAAAGTGTCAAAAATGTCAGTCAAGGGTCCGATCTGTCCGCCCCAATGTCGCAGTACCGCAAAAAAAATCGCAGATCGCCGCCATTACACGTTAAAAAAAAAAACAACAAAAATGACAGAAATCTTTCCCTTTGTTAGTAAACGCGATAACTTTTGCGCAAACCAATCAAAATACGCTTTTTGCGATTTTTTTTACCAAACATAGGTAGCATAAAACAAATTGGCCGAAAAAGTAAAAAAAATTTGATTTTTAAATTTTTTTTTTGGGGAATTTCATATAAAAAAATGTGAAAAATATTGCTATTTTTGCAAAATTGACGCTCTTTTTTTGTTTATAGCGCGTGATCAAAAAATCGCACAGGTGATCAAATACCACCAAAAGAAAGCTCTGTTTTTTTTCTTTACCGAGTTTACTACCACTTTAACCACTTCAGCTCCGGAATGTTTTCCCCCCTAATAACCAGGCCATTTTTTGTGATTTGGCACTGCGTTACTTTAACAGTTGCGCGGTTGTGGGACGCTGTACCCAAATATTGATGTCCTTTTTTCCCCCCAATAGAACTTTCTTTTGGTGGTATTTGATCACCTCTGCGGTTTTTAGATTTTGCGCTATAAATAAAAAAGAGCGACAATTTTGAAAAAAACACAATATTTTTTACTTTCTGCTATAAAACATTCCCAATAAAAAAAAACAACAAAAATGACAGAAATCTTTCCCTTTGTTAGTAAACGCGATAACTTTTGCGCAAACCAATCAAAATACGCTTTTTGCGATTTTTTTTACCAAACATAGGTAGCATAAAACAAATTGGCCGAAAAAGTAAAAAAATTTTGATTTTTAAATTTTTTTTTTGGGGAATTTCATATAAAAAAATGTGAAAAATATTGCTATTTTTGCAAAATTGACGCTCTTTTTTTGTTTATAGCGCGTGATCAAAAAATCGCACAGGTGATCAAATACCACCAAAAGAAAGCTCTGTTTGTGGGAAAAAAAAGGACGCCAAATTCGTTTAGGTACAGCGTCGCACAACCGCGCAATTGTCCGTTAAAGTCACGCAGTGCCGAATCGCAAAATACCCCCTGGTTGGAATGGGGGTAAAATCTTCCGGGGCTTAAGTGGTTAAAGTGGGAGAAAACGCCCTTGGTTGATTTTTACCTATAGGTAAGCCTATAATAAGGCCTACTTATAGCTACAGTAGATATGTATTAAACATGCACTCTGAAGGAACGGCATACCCTTGCTATTCGGTGCCATGAACAGCGCCTCCCTCCCACATGTGTGGGAGTGACACATCATCATCCAATCAAAGGACCACAGCCTGCCAAGAAGGCCAGGCAAAGATGGAAGCTGCTGGAGGGCTTAGTGTTAGAGTAAGTTTTACATAATGTGCGGTGCATACTAGCATATTAAAACATTGCCTTGCAGGAGGAAATTTTTTTTTTCTTCACCGAGTTTACTACCACTTTAACCACTTCAGCTCCGGAATGTTTTCCCCCCTAATAACCAGGCCATTTTTTGTGATTTGGCACTGCGTTACTTTAACAGTTGCGCGGTTGTGGGACGCTGTACCCAAATATTGATGTCCTTTTTTCCCCCCAATAGAACTTTCTTTTGGTGGTATTTGATCACCTCTGCGGTTTTTAGATTTTGCGCTATAAATAAAAAAGAGCGACAATTTTGAAAAAAACACAATATTTTTTACTTTCTGCTATAAAACATTCCCAATAAAAAAAATCTAATTTTTTTATTAGTTTAGGCCCGCTTTTCCCGCGGTCTGGCTCCCGCTGTGTCTAATCTACGTGATTATGCGCAGCTGAGCCGCCCTGCCGAAGTAAATCTGCATGAAACGGTTGGCAACTGTTTAAGCAAATCATTTTTCATGTTTCTGCTGCAAAGTTTCTTACCTGAAGATCCTGCCAGTAACAGCACTTCCTGTTGCAGGTTAACAATACTGCCTCCCAATTATCAGCAGCATAATCAGCCTGTGTTTGTGCTGCTTGAGGCTCCAATTATACTTGTGCTAGTCCTAAGTTGCCCTGATTTTAGAGTGCAACTTATGCCTCATACACACGCAACGATTATCGGGCGACCAATCTGCCCTCTTTTGTCCAGTGTTGTTGTGTTGGTTGAAATGTGCTCTAGACTGCACACGAATTTTCTCGGCCAACAAAAACCAACTTCAGAAGTGATGTCATGTGCTGGTTTACTTTCCGTGTGTTTTTTCTTCTCTGAGCATGCCCAGTCTTGCTCATCAAATTTTTGTCTGCCGAAATCTGTACTGACTGACGGAAAATCGGCCGTTCTGTTGACGGCCAACAAAAATGTTATAGTCTGCACACCAGATTTTGTTCGGCCGAAAAGTCGGAGTCGGTTGTCGAAAGCATCATACTAACAAGCCGAAAATCGGCCGATCGGACGTTGGCCGAAAAATTCACGGCCAACTATCGATGCGTGTGTACGAGGCATTGGATGCAAGTTTGATGCAACTTTGACGCAGCTTTGGATGGGTCCAACTTACGACTTTGGCTTTGACCAGTGGTAATAGACAACTGTTGCATTGTGTAACATTCAGGTACGAATTTCATGCGACTTTTGAGGGTTAACATTGACGTCTATGGCCCTCAAGTTGCATGAAAGTCAGACCAAAGTAGTGCATAAACTACTTTGAAGTTGCTGCAACTTTAAGTCACACATATAAATGGTTATCACTGGAAAACGTGGTGAATGACTTGGTACGCGACTTTGATGTCTAAAGTTGCATAACAAGTCGCACAAGTGTTAATGGAGCCTTAGTTGACTTTTCTGTCTTTATATAGAAGTTCAATGGCCAACTGAAGGAGCTCACGTATCAAGCTGACACGTTTTTGCTAATTGCAAGGAAGTGGCCCAGTGTTGTCAGCCTGAACATGAAGGACAGTTACTGATCTACAGTAAGTAAATTTGCAACAAATTCACAAAACATAATTAGCCAAAGAAAAATGTATAAAGTAAGACATGATGCCAAACATACCAAAAATAGGTTTTGTGTACTATAAATACTTTATTAATACTCCATATTATAACAATAACGGGGGATCTTTAATGCCTCTGCCATGGGGCACCATCGTACATAGTTGGGGCCATGTGTGTTACTGTATGTATCTTACGGTGGTGTGGTAGGATAAGTTGCTCCCTGGAGGTCTGTTCCCCCTCCTGTCTTCTTGTCTCTTATTACATTAGCAGACTATTAGTTGGCTGTGACCTTTCCTCCTCCTCCCATCACTTCCCTCAGCGTTCTCTCTTCCCTCCATGTAGTCGGATTGAGCTGCAGGCAGTTAATTTGGAGTTGGTGGGCTGTGACAGGCAGTTAGGGTAATAGTTTATTGGTTGTGGATGCTGTGATGGATCTCAGTGCGGCGATAGAGCTTTATCATGGAGCAGAAGATGCTCTGATCTGCCGTCATCTCTCTGTCCTTCACTTCGAGGACGTCCAGCCAGCGGGAACGCAAACACTCCGAGAAGCGAGGAGGGGCGGCCGCAGGGCAGCATCCCATCATGGCAGAACTACGGATAATTAAATTGAGTATTGGCGCACTTGTAAAAAATATATTTCACCAAGACTAATGCGAAAAATGACATTGCAACCGCTGTATGGATCTAAACGCTGACAATTCCATTAATTTGGGGTGACACAGAGCTCATTTCGGGGGACTCTCATTGATAGTCATTGTGTGTACATGCCTGCAGCCCCCAATCCTTCCACCCGCTCTCCCTCCTCTGCCTGGGCCTGCAAACTGCCAACCGCTGGTGTAGAGAGAGCGAGAAATGTTTTAGATTCTAGAGGAAGCGATGAAAGAACCTCGATAAATAACACTTCATAGGCTGCAGGAAAAGCACTTTGCACCTTTAGCACATAATGAGACATAATAAAGCACCTTTTATAATGAAGCGCCCCTGTGTGAACAGACCCCAGCATCAGATGATTGTGCTGCAGAGTGTTTGGAGGCCCTTTTTATAAGTGAAGTGAAAGCCCAATTGCCATGTAGCCCAAATAGCACATACACAGTTCTGAGGAGAATGGCATAACCCCCCCCCCCCTTTTGCCTCTACAATCACTGGCTGATCTCTGGATACTCATAAAAGACTCATGTGTATCCTGTGGACTCAGATTTAGGAGGATAGATAGATAGATAGATAGATAGATAGATAGATAGATAGATAGATAGATAGATAGATAGATAGATAGATAGATAGATAGATAGATAGATAGATAGATAGATAGATAGATAGATAGATAGATAGATAGATAGATAGATAGATAGATAGATAGATAGATAGATAGATAGATATCACAGAACTTAAGACAGGATGTGGGGTGTCACTACTGGGGGCGCATTCTATCTCAAGCCCATAAGGTTGGGGGTTTCACTATAACTCTCCTTTTTCTTGGCTGTATGTTTGGGGCCGTTGTCCTGCTGCAGAATACATTTGGGGACAATCACATGCCTCCCTGATTGTATGACATGATGGATTTGTTTCTCTGCATTGAGGACACCACTGATCCTGACCAAATCTCCAATTCCGTTTGTAGAAATGCAGCGGCAAACTTGCAAGAAACCTCCAGCATGCTTCACTGTTGCCTGCAGACACTCATTATTGTACCGCTCTCCAGCCCCTCACAAACAAACTGCTTCCCGCTACAGCCAAATATTTTACATTTTGACTCATCAGTCCAGTGCATCTGTTGCAATTTTTTGCATCCCAGTTTCTTTTGTTTTGCACATAGTTGAGTCGCTTAGCCTAGTTGCCATGTTGGAGGTTTGACTTTTTGGATGCAATTCTTCCATGAAGACCATTTCTGGCTGGACTTCTTCGGACAGTAGATGGGTATACCTGGATCTCACTATTCTCCACCAGTTCTGTGGTGATGTTGAAGGGAAGTAAGCATGATGTGTCTTTCATCTGCTGCATTAGGTTTCCTTGGCTGACCACTGCGTCTATGGTCCTCAACATTGCCCAATTTTTGTGCTTCTTCAAAATAGCTTGAACAGCACATCTTAAAACCACAGTCTATTTTGAAGTCTTTGCCTAGGAGAGATCTTGCTGATGCAGTATAACTTCCTTGTGTCTTGTTGCTGCACTCAGTCTTGCCATGGTGAATGATCTGTGACATGAAACCGTCTTCCACAACCTCACCTTAGTAGCAGAGATTGGCTGTTCCTCACCCAATTTTAAGCCTCCTACACAGCTGTTTCTGTTTCAGTTAATGACTGTGTTTCACCCTACATATGAAATTGATGATCATTAGCACCTGCTTGGTATATTTGGTTAACCATACATCTGACGCAAATCCTACAAAATCCTTGACTTTGTGCAACTGTACAAAGTGTGAAATAATTGTTGCTGGTTTAAAGCCAAAGGGTAGTCACACCAAATATTGATTTGATTCAGATTTTTTATTCTGTTCGCTCATTTTACATTTTGTAAATTGATAAAAATAAACAATTAAAATATATATTTTAGAGAGCATACTTACTTTACAGTATTTTTTCACACCTGCCTAAAGCTTAGGCATTATAGTACTGTAAATAGTGGCATTTGAGTGTTTGAGTGATGGAGAGGGTGGCTCTCCAATATTGGTAAGGTGGTATCAAAGTTATGGAAAAGGGGTCTCTCTGATACAGTTAAGATGGGATCTAAGTGATGGGGAGGGAGCGATGTCCCTTGGATATTAGTGATGTGTGATAGGGAAGGGGGGTTTCTCTCTGGTTTAAGCATTGAGGGATCTGACTGGTGGAGAAGGGTGCTCTGTGATACAGATGAGCTGGGATCTGAGTGATGGGGAGGGACGCTCAGTGATATGGATGAGATAGGATCTGAGAAATGGGCAGGGGGAGGCTCCCTGACACAGGCAAGGTGTGATCTGAGTAATGGGGAGGGGTATCCCTGATACAGGTGAGGTAGGATCTTAGTCATGGAGGGAGCTCTCCAATATAGGTGAGGCTTGATCAGATTGATGTGGTGGTATGGTGCCTCTCCAAAACCGTCAAGTGGGATCTGAGTGATGGGTGGGAGGGGGGCTCTCTGATACGGATGATGTGGTTTCTAAGTGACGTGGGAAGGGAGTCTCCCTGACATAGGTAAGGTCTGAGTAATGGTAAAGGGGGGGGTGGTCTCTGATGTAGATGAATCTAAGTAATGGGGAGCGGGGTCTCTCTGATAAGGTTGAAGGGAGATCTTAGTGATAAGGAGGGGGCTCTCAGATATAGTTGAGGTTGGATCAGGGTGATAGGGAGAAGGGGGCTCTCAGATATGAGTAATAGGGAGGGGGTCTCTCAGATACGGGCAAAGTGGGATCTGAGTGATAGGGAGGGGGTGCAGTGGCTGGGGAAGAGAGGTTGTCGCTTCGTAATTATTTCTCCTGTTGGACAGCTTATTAACTCGGGCAGAAAATTAATTGGCCTAATTAGAAGAATTCATTGGCGTCGGGAGTTGGTGGGGGCTGTGATGTTACTTAGTATTTAACTACAAATTCAGCCATCCTCCTTTGTATGATCAGGGGTAACTTTGAACCTACTGCACGGGTGCGCTAGTTACCCACAGAACTTTAAAGGGCCAGAATGCCTGAAATACTCATTATTTTGTGTATAAGAGTTGCTAATTCCCAAATCTGTATGTAAACCTAACCAAGCTCTGCTCTGATTCCAATCCCAATGTCCAGCAATCGATGTGTGACCACAGACATTTTTTTACTGACAGATCTTCAGGGAGAGACGTTACAGACCCAGCAATGGAAGACAGTAGAGACAACTGAAAACTCCACCCTAGCTGTTTACCTTTTCTCCCCGCACTGTCAGGGATATCTGTCACTTTCCAAGCCTGTGCAAGAAAGAAAATACTTGACCTTGTGTTCTTCATGGAAATTTTTAGCATCTAAAAATCACTTGATACATTTTTTTGGAACCAATCACATTGATGCAGATAAATTTAACACACACACACACACACACACACACACACATTTGTTTTCTTTTTAGGTTTTCTTTTCTTTTCACTGGGTGATCTGGACAGTAAATCTGTTTTCAACAGAACAAGCTCTACTGCAGATGTATCAGTGACAGGGATGAGACAAAGCATGTACTATTTAAAGCAGTGTACAATGGTCAAATCTTATTTATTTATGTAAAACCTTTATCTTAAAAGGAAAAAAAAAGCAAACTGCTGTAACTAATAAAGTATTATCTGGAGTTAGTCTTCAATGTGTTAGTGTATTTGAATCTGCTAGTCCATCTAACATTCCCCCCCAAACTGACAATGCCGCTGTCCAAATGTGCCTCTTGTGCACTCTTAAGTAGAGGCACTCTAATACAGGAGTGTATTATTGGCCAAATCACCAAGTGAAAACAGAGAGAGAAGTCTAAAAAAAGAAAACAAATGCAGTTATCACATCTAATGATTGGTAAGCTGCAATATATTACATTTTTAGTTTTGGGTTTCATACAGTACCACTTTAGGTGGGCCATTAAAGTTATTGTAAACATTTTTTTCTCTATCGTTCATTGACGGAGGCAGTCTCTGTTCTTCATAACAGTAGGGTTATACTGCCCCTACAGGAGTAGGACACTAGGCAGAAAAAAGTTCTGGCTATGCCTATGGGCAGTCCCAGGGGGTATATCCCTTCTCCCTTCTATAGGGTGTCAGTTTTACTCTGCCTAGTCAGGAGTAAGGACCTAGTTCCTTTCTGGGATCTGTGGTCCTTGCAAAAAGTTTTTTTTTAAGTTAGTTTTTTCTCCGGATTTTTTTTTTTTGGCTTGGATCTTGGCTTCCCTTCAATGGGGAGTTGATCAAAAATTGGCCTTGAGTACTATCAAGGGTCAAGTTTTGGCCTTGGCAATTTTCTTCCAAAGGCCATTAGCCTCCCATTCCCTGGTGCGTAGCTTTATCCAAGGAGTGCAACACTTGGCTCCTCCGGTGCGACCTCCGTTGCCACCTTGGGATCTTAATTTGGTGCTGTCGGTTCTCCAGAAACCTTCCTTTGAATATATTCGGGAGATTCCCCTGCTTACCTAATCTCAGAAGGTGGCCTTCTTGGTGCCTATTACTTCTGCATTCAGGGTGTCAGAACTGGCGGCATTGTTCTGTCGTTCTCTCTATCTAGTGGTTCACAGGGATAAAGGGAAGTTTCGTCCAGATCCATCCTTCCTTCTGAAGGTGGTTTCCAGTTTCCATTTAAATGAGGACATTGTGTTACTCTCCTTGTATCCTAAGCCTAAACATCATAAGGAATTTGCACTGCATACTTTGGATGTAGTTCGAGCTATCAAGGTGTACTTGGCGACTACTGAGTCTTTTCGAAAGTCTTTGTTCTCACGGATGGACCAAAGAAAGGGCTGCTTGCATCTGCTGCGACTTATTCCAGATGGATCAGACAGACAGTTGTGCAGGCTTATTCAATTAAGGGTCAGGTTCCTCCTTTCCTTGTTAAGGCGCATTCTACTCGGGGGCTTAGTGCTTCCTGGGCCTTTCGCCATCAGGCATCTGTGGTTCAGGTTTGCAAGGCGGCCACCTGGTCGTCTGTTCATACCTTCACATAGTTTTATAAGGTGGATGTGCTGGCATCTGCAGATGCCTCCTTTGGCCACAAAGTTTTGCAGGCTGCCGTTTAAGTGCCGGTTCACACTACTCCGACTTGTCAGCCTGACAAGTCGTGCTCCATTCTGTGCAATGGGAACCGTTCTAATAGGAGCGACTCAAGTCGCTCCGACTTAGAAAAAGGTTCCTGCACTACTTCCATTATGTGAAGTCAGTGCAAGCCACGCCGAAGTCGCGGTGCACGGCAACTTATTCAAGTCGCCCCGAAGTCGTGTCGCCATAGTGTGAACCGACTCTAAGGGTGTTTTAGTCTCCCTTGAGGTTGTTTTCAGGTGGGTCTCTTCTTGTTGTTCTAAAGAGTCCTATGTTGCCTGGTTGGCTGTGGTTCAGCCTTGGGAAATTATTTTCTGCTGTCTCCACCCCTCATGGTTTATGGCACTGCTTTGGGACTTCCCTACTGTTATGAAGAACAGAGACTGCGTCCCTCAATGAACGATAGAGAAAATTGGATTTTTGTCTTACTGTAAAATCTTTTTCTCTGAAGTTCATTGACAGACGCAGTACCCGCCTCTATTTTGAGTTGGGTTGGTATTGTTTTCTCTGACACTGCTTTGTTACAAAACTGACATCCTATAGTTGAGAGAAGAGATATACCCCCTGGGACTGCCCATAGGCGTAGCCAGAACTTTTTTCTTGTAGGGGGCAGTATAGTTTCAGTACAGTGCTGTTATCTACAGTAGTTACATACAGTACTGTTATGAAGAACAGAGACTGCGTCCATCAATGAACTTCAGATAAAAGGATTTTACGGTAAGACAAAAATCCAATTTTTTTATATAACAAAAATGTCATTCTTACCTGCTCTGTCCATTGGTTTTGCACAGAGCATCCTTTTCTTCTGGGATCCCCCATTGGCTCTCCTGGTCCCTCCTCTCTGCCGAGTGTTCCCATAGCAAGACACCTGCTATGTAGGCACGCATGCAGGCTCAATCTTGAGCTGCGCTCAGTGTGTCCATAGACACACAGAGTGCGCCCCCCCGCTCTATGCTCACTGGCTGTGATCTACTATCAGAGCCTAGAGAAACGCAGAGTTCCTTTACTGTAAAGCATGGAGGCTGGATATCTGTGTAGAGTTTGTCTGGTCATTTTTCTGGTAATTTGAGATGGGGGGGGGGGGAGAGTTTGGGTGGAGGCCCCTGAAATGCTCTGGGGGAGTCTAAATCTGGACTTGTTCTCCTATCCAGAAGTTGGAGAGTTGTGGCTCGTCGTTCCTCTGCGCACTCATTAATGAGGCCGAGAAGTGTCACTTATACCAGGGTTTTACGTGCAGCAGTGACATTTTGAAATATTTATGAAGTCGGGATATTTTAAACAGGAATTCGTTTGACCTTTTAGGGGAAAAACAAAGAATTATTTTAGGAATATATTTTGCTGCGATAAATATGTATTTGGCGAATTCTGGGACACGGTGTCTCAGCTCGCATTGATCGCCGCCTGTTCTGCTGCTCATTTGCTGCGATCCAGGTAATGATGGTCAGTCGCTGGGGACACAGGCAGGAGATGATGAGGGGATGGGGGGAGTCATGATTGGTTGCAATACATAATGGGGATTATAATAGGGATGATAACAGGGATACACGAAGAGAATAACCGACGTGATGATGGCTGTATAATCTCTAGAGAGGGATAGTATAAACCAATATGTGAAATAAACATAATAAGAGGGCTTAAAGAAGCACCTAATACAAGAATAATATAATTATCAAGCACTTTTATAAATTATTATATTCGAGAGATCGTGTCGCACAAATATAAATGAAATAAATATAAAAGAGATAAAATGAGCATAAATAAATGTAATAAATATTAATATAACACGAGACCGGTAATAGAAAAATCAAAAAGCACCTAAATGTGAGAGCTAATATAATCAACAATGTATGAAATAAAATATATTATAAGAAGTCCACAGTAATGACATAATATCAAATAAATAGAATTAGGTTTTATAAGCACCATGTATGTAATAATAATAATAATATCTAATTAAAATCGAATAACATATAGATATATTCTGAAAGAAAATAGGTGCGCGGTCCTGAAGTGATGAGGAGTGAAGTGAAAGCAGCACTGAAATTTGAATTAAACGTGAGAGGATGGCAATATAGAAAACATTACCAAAGTGCGCTAAACAAATAATGAACCAAGTGTTCAAAGGTACATGGATGGTATCCGGATTTATACCAAAATCATATGCATTCAGTCCAAAACTGAACTTGGACTGAATGCATATGATTTTGGTATAAATCCGGATACCATCCATGTACCTTTGAACACTTGGTTCATTATTTGTTTAGCGCACTTTGGTAATGTTTTCTATATTGCCATCCTCTCATATAGATATATTCAACTAATACAAAAAGTCTAATATAAGCAGTGAGTGACAATATTTGAAATAAAATATAAGATAAATATTCTATACTATGAAGTTCTTTATAAACATTTTATGTTAAAAAGTTATTATGAGTGCCTAATATAACCAAGTTAAAAAAATGAGTGCATATGAACTATAATCCTATAAAAATACAAATTATGATCATATTATGCATATAAAATGTAAACCCTGATAGCAAAAGATACACTATAAGCACAAAATCTGCATTTGTGTCCAGAAACAATGTACATTATGTAGGTGCCCTGGATCAATCTATTTGTGATGATGGGTTGCCCAGCCTGGTGAGGTTTACTTAGACCTTATCATATGATTATAGATTGTGTAGCCGCAAGCTGTACAGACATCACTTGATATTTATGAGCTCCAACCATCCCTGCTGGAGTGTTACATTATCTTATATTATGGCGTATACTCTTATGCCTAATAATGTATCAGGTCGGTCCACTTTCTGTCTGTTATTCATCATGTGATGTATGGTTAGTCTTTCTCCATCCTGCTATGATTTCACACTGTGTGGTCCCAGAATCCTCCCAAAGTTTTTGCCTTTTAATCAGCAGAGAGCAGTGAAGGCTGAAGAGTAAAGCCCCGTACACACGCACTGATTGTTGGCCGAACGACTGTTGTCCGGTGCTGTCCTGTCGGTTGAAAAGTGCTAAAGACTGCACACGAATTTTGTCGGCCAACAACAGCCGACTGCAGAAGTGATGTCATGTGATGGTTAACTTTCCGTGAGTTTTTTCTTCTCTGAGCATGCCCAGTCTTGCTCATCTGCTGATTGTCGGCCGAATTCTGTACTGACTGAGGAACAATCGGCCGTTCTGGTGTTGGCCAACAAAAATTTTAAAGGCTGCACACCAGATTCTGTTCGGCCGAAAAGTCGCAGTCGGTTGTCGGAAGCATCATACTAACAAGCCGACAATCTGCCGATCGGACGGTGGCCGAATATTTACGGCCGACAATTGCTACGTGTGTACGGGCCTAAAGGTGACTGTCCTGTGTGCGGCCCTCAAGAACCAGAGTTGGACAGCCCTTATGTAGCATGTCTGTCCTGCAGTATTAAGACACAACAGATCTCAGATGTTATCTAAAGGAAAAATTTGCAGATGAAGACAAACATCCCTGGCTGTCGGTTCTTGAAGGGTATTAGTCAGTGTCGGAGTTTATTATTCCGACATTTGATGACTGGCACAAGTATAATTACAATCCTTCTCCGGGATACAACAAGCTCCTCACAGGCCCACTGCTGCCATTGCATATTATAATGCTGTTAGTGTTTGTTTTCAGCTCGAGCTGCACACTAAATTAGATCTCCACATTTTTATATTTTCAATTAAATCTTTTAGCTGCAGTCAATTTGCCCAAGACTCTGACTTGCTCGCTAATGAGCAGACAAACTCCCTGCTGGCCAGGCGGAGGTGTCATTTATAAACACAACTTGCAGAGGTTCTGTACAGTCCTGTGTGGGAGCTCCAGCTGTGTCCTCGCACCTCTCCCACTGCCCCAGGACCTGGGACGGAGCCAAAGCAGCACAAAGTGCAACCACAACATTTTTCTGGAATTTTGAAAACTTTTTTGAGCTACATTGCATGTGGGAGAGAAAAACTGAGCTCCATCAGTTTTTTTTCTCGTTCTTTGGACACAGCCACTTACCTCTGTAGGATTCTGTGTAATTTTGATTCTGTGGCTGGCCATACACGGTTCAAATTTTGGCTGGTTCAGCAAGAGCCATTAATGGGCAGGCTGAATTAGCCTGTCAGATTAGCTTACGATCATCGCAATTGGCTGCTATAGCTGCTCCTGGGACAGCTTCCCCCGCCTTTCCCCACCCCTGCTGGGGAAGACAATGGCCTGGCAGGAGGGATTCTGCATCAAGACTGTCTGTTGATGGAGGAGTCTAGCAAATTTCTGTCCTGCAACCCGTGGTGGCAAGAAATACATTTGCTCATTGTATGGCCGGCCTTAGAGACCTCTTTGGAAACGTGTCCTTTTTGGCTCCATTGGATTACAGGATGTCAACATCTCTTTCCTTGCTTTTGTATTATTGTGGTACAGTGAGATCTTGTGTACTGAGCTTGATATTTGGGCAAAGTTACTATTTCCCACTTGGTCAGAATTGGGCAAATGTTTTTCCCTCACTGGTTCTGGGTTAGAGTTGGGTGGTTATCTGCCAATGCTGGCATGCAGTGTTCTGCCCTTGCAGGCTCCAGGGACAGTATTAGCAATGGTTACCTTTACCTGCCCTTGTGAGTTCCTGGGTTGGAGTTGTGAAAAATGATTTGCTCTTGTTGGCCCCTTTGTCCAAGTTGGGTGTATTTATCTGCTATAACTGGCTCTTAGGTTGGAGCTGGGTTGGTGACAAGCTCTTTCTCGTCCATGGGTCAGAGTTTGTTACAGCTATCTGGCCTTGCTGGCTCCTGGGCTGGAGATAGGTACAATTTCTTGCCCTTGCTCAGTTTTGTGCCAAATTAGGTACAGTTTATTGCTCTCGCTGGGCTCTGTTTTGGCATTGGGTACAGATAAAAAACACACAAAAAAAAAGAAGGCAAAAAACAATGTTTTTCTTACTTAGTCAACCCAATATATCACTCACCAATGGAGTGTTGTCTTTATAGCCAAACGCATACACTAAAAAAAAGGGGTACCACATTAGCAGGAGACAGGGGTACAGAGATGTATAGTAACTAAGTAGAAGTACTTCACTACTGTACTTAAGTACCGAAAGGCGGTATCTGTACTTTCCTAGAGTAGAATTTTTTTCTCCTACTTCCACTTTTACTTCACTACATTTTTTCAATGATTTCAATACTTCTACTTCGATATTTTTTTTTTGTGCTGCATAGTTACTCGTTACAATTATAAAAATTACCACTGCCTGAACAGTAGATGGCAGGTTTCATGAAGCTCAAAACATGTGTATTATCAGCGCATACGAAAATAAATGCTACTGTGTGTATAAATAAAAGCTGCATTTGAAATAATAAAAAACAATATGATGTTCAAATATTTGACTTCTTTCTTTAATAACTACATAACACAGTACTTGTACTTTCAGTACTTGAGTTGCAATTTTTTTTTTTCAAAACTACTGGTATTTTTACTTTCAGTACTTGAGTAGCAAAATTTAAAAAAAACTACTTGCAATACTTAAGTACAAAAAATGTTGAATACTTTAGTACTTCTACTCAAGTCACTTTTTGATCGAGCACTTCCACTTCTACTCAAGTCACTTTTTGATCGAGCACTTGTACTTTTACTCAAGTATGGGTTTCGAGTACTTTATACAACTCTGCAGGGGTAATAAAGTAACTTTTTTTTTTTTTTCCTCCATAAATCTTTTTATTTGGTATATAAAAGCGTACAAAAAAGTACTATACTGTACAAATTGTTTACATATTTAGTCTCTTGCTGGTCCCTGGCTCAGAGTTGGTTACAGCTATCTGGCCTTGCTGCCTCTTAGCTGAGATAGGTACAATTGCTCAGATTTGTGCCAAATTGGTTACAGTTAATTGCTCTGGCCTGGCCCTGGGCTGGCATTGGGTACCGATACCTGCTGCTGTTGGCATGGAGGTCAAAACTTGGTAAATGAACTTCCCTCTCTGGCTCCTGGGTGGAGTTGGGTACAGTTACCTGCTCTCATTGGTTCCTGTGTTGGAAAAGGAGGTGATTACATGTCTGAAGCTGGCTCCTCTAAGACATTTTGGCTTTGCTAATTCTCCTTGTTATAGGGGTGCTGTGATCTTCGGAAGCATTAGCCTCAACCCTTTGTTGATTGGGTCTAGGTAGAATATGACCCGACTACAGCCTAGAGTGGTGCTGCCATGATGGATTTATCGTTATTTCAGGTGAATCTGGAAGCTACTCACGTGTTTCTCGTACTCAATGAATCGCTGAGAGAGCAGAAATAATGTGCAGCCTTCCCAGGTTCCTGTCATGGCACAGTAGGGGTCACAGCCAAATCCATCTTTATCTCTGCAGTTTTATATTTTCAATTAAGTCTTTTGGCTGCAGACAGTTTGTCCAAGTCTCCGGCTTATAGAGCTCATTTGCAGACGAGCTCCCTGCTGGCCGGGCAGTGGTGTGTTCGGTAGTTAGCACTGGTTGACGTCTCTTGGGGGAGATCAGGATACGGTTTCCTCTCCTCTCTGTCTCCCACGTTGATGTAAAGCCTCCATTTTCCTCTGTGTAGAATTTTATTCCTCGTCCTCTCCAGCAGCGCAGTGTGCCGTCACTTCTACTCACAGAAAAACTCCTCTCAGCCAACAACTAATTGACACCACACAGGCGATCAATGCCGTATAGAAAGCAATTAAGAACTCTGCCAACTTGCTGTGGGAGGAGAGAGCCGATACATCTGTAGTGGCAGCGGGAGCCTTCCTGGATTCAGGGCTGGGGAGAGGACGGCAAGGTCACAGGCGGGGGCCCTTAGCTGCGGCCTTCTCAGGGGGACATTCCCTCTGCTAATTGGGGTTCTGTGTTCAAAATGTAAGCTGTGATATCTGGAATGAGAATGTACAGCTGCAGGGTATCAAGTGCCAGATTGTTGTGCCTCTCTGCTCAGGCTATAATAGATGAATAGGGGAATGTCCTTGATTGATACTAACGCATATTATAATTAATGGGGTCAGTCAGCCCAAATCTAATATTTCAGTTTCAAGTACAGATGCTGGTTGCCTGACTCACTCTCTGGAGTAAATTGCAGGGTGGCTCAGTCTGCTTGAGTGGGGGGGATTTCTAAAATCTACCTCCATCACCGGATAGGTCATAATTCAGAGGCACACCGCATGTAGTCACTTTTCCCCGTTGTTACCGGTTAATCACACACTGAATTCCTTACTGAAGGATTTCTCTTTCCTTTTGTTTTAGGTATTTGCATCTTAACCACTTGACCTCCGTAAGATTTACCCCCCTTCATGACCAGGCCATTTTTTGTGATACTGGACTGCATTACTTTAACTGACAATTGTGCGGTCGTGCGACACTGTACCCAAAAAGAATGTGTGTCATTTTTTCCCACAAAGAGAGATTTCTTTTGGTGGTATTTAAACACTACTGAGTTTTATTTCTTTTTTTTTTTTTTTTGCACTATAAACAAAAATAGGACAATTAAGAGCCCATTCACACTAGCTCGACTTGTGAGGCAACTTGTGTTGCCCCAGGTAGCTTGACATAACAAAAGCAATGTTAATCAATCAGTGCCGTCTTAATTGGCACTACTGAAGTTGCTCCGACTTCAGAAAAGGGTCCTGTACTACTTTGAGGCGACCTGTGATCCGACTGTCCCATATACTTCAATCGGAGTCGCCTCCTTATCTTAATTGACACGACTTGTTCAGACTTTCCAGGAAGAAGAAAGAGATTAGCCAGGCATTCCCCACAGACAAAGTCGCTTGTCTCTTCAAAGTAGTGCACAAGTCTCTTCCAAGTCTCTAAACAAGTCTCTAAACAAGTCTCTTCAAGTCACGGGGCGACTTTCTGGTCGTGGTAGTGTGAACCGGCTCTAAAAAAAAAAAAAAAAAAACATGATTTCTCTACTTTCTGCTATAAAACATATCCAATAAAAAAATGTAAAAATTCTAATTTCTTCATAAATTTAGGCCAATATGTACTCTGCTAATGTTTTTGGTAAAAAAAAAAAAAATCCCAATAAGTGTATATTGATTGGTTGATGCAAATGTTATACAGTCTACAAACTATGGGATATATTTATGGAATTATTATTTATTATTTTTATACTAGTAATGGCAGCAATCAGCGACTTGTAGCTGGACTGCTATATTGCAGCAGACTTTAGGACACTAACTGACACTTTGCATGAATCGGTGACACTAATACAGTGATCAGTGCTAAAAATATGCACTGCCACTGTATTAAGAACACTTATTGGGAAGCGGTTAAATATCTAGGGCGATCTAAGGGTAACCTGTGTGCCTAGCCATTGTTTTTGTGTACACTATGTGCCAGTGGCGGAGCTAGACTTTTAAAACAGGGGTGGCAAAGGGGTGGCTAGGTATTATTTTGGGGGGTCAATATACAAAGTGTAATTTAGTGTCAGATTCGTCCACCGCAATGTCGCAGTCCCTCTAATGATCGCTGCCATTACTAGTAAAGACAGGATACAGGTGGTGGTGATCAGAGGATACAGGTTTGCCCCCAATGATTATTGCAGAGTGCGACAGCAATGCCCCCAATGATTATTGCAGTGAGACAGCAATGCCCCCAATGATTATTGCAGTGAGACAGCAATGCCCCCAATGATTATTACAGTGAGACAGCAATGCCCCCAATGATTATTGCAGTGAGACAACAATGCCCCCAATTATTATTGCAGAGTGAGACAGCAATGCCCCCAATGATTATTGCAGAGTGCGACAGCCTTGCCCCCAATTATTATTGCAGAGTGCGACAGTAATGCCCCCAATTATTATTGCAGAGTGCGACAGCCTTGCCCCCAATTATTATTGCAGAGTGCGACAGCAATGCCCCCAATTATTATTGCAGAGTGCGACAGCCTTGCCCCCAATGATTATTGCAGAGTGCGACAGCCTTGCCCCCAATTATTATTGCAGAGTGCGACAGCAATGCCCCCAATTATTATTGCAGAGTGCGACAGCCTTGCCCCCAATTATTATTGCAGAGTGCGACAGCAATGCCCCCAATTATTATTGCAGAGTGCGACAGCCTTGCCCCCAATCATTATTGCAGAGTGCGACAGCCTTGCCCCCAATTATTATTGCAGAGTGCGACAGCCTTGCCCCCAATGATTATTGCAGAGTGCGACAGCAATGCCCCCAATTATTATTGCAGAGTGCGACAGCCTTGCCCCCAATTATTATTGCAGAGTGCGACAGCCTTGCCCCCAATTATTATTGCAGAGTGCGACAGCAATGCCCCCAATTATTATTGCAGAGTGCGACAGCCTTGCCCCCAATTATTATTGCAGAGTGCGACAGCCTTGCCCCCAATGATTATTGCAGAGTGCGACAGCAATGCCCCCAATTATTATTGCAGAGTGCGACAGCCTTGCCCCCAATTATTATTGCAGAGTGCGACAGCCTTGCCCCCAATGATTATTGCAGAGTGCGACAGCCTTGCCCCCAATCATTATTGCAGAGTGCGACAGCCTTGCCCCCAATTATTATTGCAGAGTGCGACAGCAATGCCCCCAATTATTATTGCAGAGTGCGACAGCCACAGCATTTGCCCGCAATCATTGCAGAGTGCCAGCGTCCCCCCCGTGAGACCAGCTTACTTACCTCACGGACGGTCCGCGGCTCCCTGCATCTTCTCAGTCCTCCCGCCGGCGCCTCCTCGACCAATGGCACAGCGTTTGCCATTCGGCCAATCAGGAAGCGGGAGGACCCGCTCCCTGATTGGCCGGAGGAGGATCCATGTGACAATAGCGAATTTTCATTCGCTATTGTCACAGAATGGGCGGGCTCGGCTTCGGGAGTCGGGACGCACTGCTTTGCTGCTCCCTGACCCTGGCCGCCAGCTTAGAGGGATCAGCCGGTTCTGCGAACCGGCTGATCCCATCCCACCACTGCCTGTGATTCTCCGCTGCCAGCCAGGATCGGGGTGGCAACAGGGGTGGCAGGGACTTTTTCTGGGGTGTCAATTGACACCCCAGCTAACCCTCTGGCTCCGCCACTGCTATGTGCTGCTTTCACTCGGGGAAGAGATCAGCTCTAGTCTCTGCTTTGCATTCTTTGTGCTTTGCTTCCTCCCCCCCCCCCCCCCGTCAGAACTGACATTTGCCTTGTTTACATAGTGTTTTACTACGGTCAGGCGGGTGCCGGAGGACATCAAGTCCCTGGGATCCGCAGATCAGCTTCCTGTGCACCCCCTGCAGGCCGAAATGCAAAATCACACACACACACACATATATATATATATATATATATATATATATATATATATATATATATATGTGAGATTTTGCCCACAGCTGCCACTTTTAGCAGTAAAAGTTCTGAAGAAAAAAGTGATAGCCCTTGCCTTTCCCTGTCTGCGTATGCGCTGATGTGTCAATGGTCTCTGCCATGACCCGAAGCCCAGGCAGAGCTTGTAGATACATCTGTGCATGCACCATAATGGGGGCATCTACTTTAAAACTTACAACACCAAATCAGAAAGGCAGTAGCTGTCAAACATTTGCTGCAGCAGATCTGATGGACTCTAAACAGGAACTCTACCAATTTTGTGTATTTTTAAAGCATATTCCACTTTTGTTGAGAAAAAAACATTCCCCCCTGGGTGATCTCTGTACATTGCAAGGATTTTAACAACGTTTGTTGCACATTTCTACCTTTTGTTATTCTGAAGAAATCACTGTTTGTTTCCCTGGGCCGAGTGGGTCTTATGGGAGTGGTTTCATAATTATCAATTAGCTGCTGCAGAATCAGGCTTCTAATGGGGAAAGTGTCAGGGTCTGCATCCCTTTAGGTGTTATTTCCTTTTGGGAGTATCTTACCAAAAATTACATTTTTGTTGCAGGAAATGCCAAAAATCTGACATGTATCTTAGGCAGACTTCTGAGAAAATCAGTAAGCCAATCACACAAGCAGAAAATTATGATTCTGGGGTTGTGGTCTGTACACATTCCGTGTTTAGAACAGCTCCAGGCAGCCATATTGCATTGCACTTTACAGAAAATTACAGAGCTGCAGATTGAAAAGGAAAGGTAATTTTTAATATCATTCGTTCACAATATGACTTGTGTCGCAATTGTATATTTTTCTTTTTTATTTGCTATTTTTTCCCCCCAGGAAAGTAGAGTTACCCTTTAACTTTCAAAGTTTTTATGAAAGTCAAGCTGTCATTTCGGCCATCTCCCTTGTGTCATGTTTCTGACATTTGCACCAGTTTCTCCCTCCCTGCTTTGTTATATTGTCTTTTTCCAGAGTTTTGTGCTTGTCATCATTGCAGATAGAAGGACGAAACATATCAATCTGATGATTGAAGCATATTGATGTGTATTCCATGGAGGTACAAACACTGTCACCCCTCTATGAAATATTCTGGTATTTTAGAGCAGCATAAAGCCTGTGCCTTTGCTGCACCTGAATGGTGCCCCAGCCTCTCAGCGCTGTGTATAGCAGCCACACTCAGTGCTGACACCCCCATCTGTGGGAGTGCCAGCAGTGTGATATGATATCTTCTGTCTTACGACTAGTATGTTATCGCCAATGCCTGCCGGGCACAATGTTAGTAGACTGGTCTGTTTCTTGACAGATTTGCAGGCTTCGCTGCTGGTACTAATGAGCTTATTACACACGTGTCTGCCTCTGGCAATTTTCTATTCTTTATATGCAAATATGTTATGACTTTATGTGTGAGACCAACCCACTAAGCAGCGAGGCAGAGTGCCACACAATCATTGCAGGGCAGACACTGCCAAGCGTATATGGCTATACCTGGTAAAACATAGCTGTACCTAACTATACTTGGCCAAATCTGAGTATACATGGCTGTACCTGGAGATACCTGACTTTAATGGATTATACCTGACTGTACTTGGCTATGTCTGGTTATACCTGGCTGTACTTGGCTCTACCTTCCAATATTTGGTGGTACCTGGCTATATATGGCCATACCTTGCTGTACCTGGCTATTCCTGAATAAAGCTGGCAGTATTTTACTATAACTGGCTGTACCTTGCTTTACCTGGCTATACCTTGCTGTACCCAGCTTTACCTGGTTATCCTTGGCTGTACCTATTTATACCTGGCTATCCCTGGCTGTATCAGGCCAAACCTCACTGTACCTAGCTATATCTGATCATACCTGGCTGTACTTGGCTAAATGTGACTGTACTTAGCCATGCCTAGTTGTACCTTGCTGCCTTGCTTTACCTGACTATACCTTGCTGCTATACCTTAATGTACTTGGCTGTATACAGTATGGCTGTACATGGCTATGTCTGTCTATATATGGCTGTATTTTGTTGTACCTAGCTATATCTGCCTGTATCTTGTTCCTGGTTGTCATTGACTATACCTGGCTTCACAATACATAAAAGACTCCTACTCACACCTTTAAAATCCTTAACACTTCAAAAATGAAAGCTTCCTGGCGTGAATATGTTTTAGAACCATAAATGAACAATTCAGGTTATTATATTGCCCTTTTCTTATTCTGTATCACAGGTTTGCACTCGTTTGTACACATTGTAGTGCCCTTAAAGAGGAAGTAAACCCGTTTAAAAAATGTGGGGGAAAAAAAAAAACCTGTAAAGGCAAAGGCATAATGAGCTAGTATGCATCTCATACTAGCTCATTATAAAGTACTTACCTAAAAAACGAAGCCCCCTCAGTGGCGACAAGATGGCCGACCTGCTTCCTGCATCTCGTCCTCCGCCCATCTGATTGGCCGGGGACGCGATTACATCACTCCCGCGCATGCGCAGGAGCCGCCGTTCACGGCACTGGGATCTGAAGGAACGGCACGGGTGGCTGTTCCTTCAGAGCACATGCGCCGATGACGTCATCGGCTGCATTCACTGTAAACATCTCCTAAACGGTGCAATTTTAGGAGATATTTATAGCACCTATAGGTAAGCCTTAATGTAGGCTTACCTATAGGTAAATGTAAACAAAAGGGGTTTGCAACCTCTTTAATAGGAACTGCACTAAATAATTAATATAATATATATATATTCAGTAGGTTAAAAATTCACCTGGAGCTGGCCTGGCTCGCAGTCCCCGCGCTAATTCATCCCAAAGGTAATCTATCAGGTTGAGGTCAGGACTCTGTGCAGTCCAGTCAAGTTCCTCCACCCCAAACTCACTCATTCAGGTCTTTATGGACCTTGCTTTTTGTACTGGTCCAAATCATTTGGTGGAGGGGGGATTATGGTGTGGGGTTGTTTTTCAGGGGTTGGGCTTGGCCCCTTAGTTCCACTGAAGGGAACACCTAAGGCACAGTGGTGTAGCATGGGTTGTCAGCACCCGGGGCAAGGCAAGTAATTTGCACCCCCTAACCTGCGGGATTTTAGCACTCGAGTCTCTTCCGCTAGATTCGTTAAAGAAACCCTTACCCCCTAAGCACATGTATTGTTTGTTATGAAAATACTGATGTAATTAAAGTAAAATGCATCTAAATACAAGTTTGAATGACCAGCGTGCCCCCTTTCAATGCAGAATGACCAGCATGCCCCCTTATAATGCAGAAGGACCAGCGTGCCCCCTTTCAATGCAGAGTTACCAGCGTTCCCCCTTTCATTGCAGAATGACCAGCGTGCCCCCTTTAAATGCAGAGAGATCATTGTGCCCCCTTTCAATGCAGATAGACTAGCGTGCCCCTTTCAATGCGGAGAGACCAGCGTGCCCCCTTTCAATGCAGAATGAACAGTGTGCCCCCTTTCAATGCAGAATGACCAGCATGCCCCCATTCAATGCAGAGAGACCAGCGTGCCCCCTTTCAATGCAGAATGACTAGCGTGCCCCCTTTCAATGCAGAGAGACCAGCGTGCCCCCTTTCAATGCAGAATGACCAGCGTGCCCCCTTTCAATGCAGAATGACCAGCGTGCCCCCTTTCAATGCAGAGAGACCAGCGTGCCCCTTTCAATGCAGAATGACCAGCGTGCCCCCTTTCAATGCAGAATGACCAGCGTGCCCTCTTTCAATGCAGATAGACCAGCGTGCCCCCTTTCAATGCAGAGAGACCAGCGTGCCCTTTTCAATGCAGAATGACCAGCGTGCCCCCTTTCAATGCAGAGAGACCAGCATGCCCCCTTCAATGCAGAGAGACTTACCTGCAGCGGCCGCTTTTCCTCAGTTCCCAGCGTCTCCTGCCCCCCTCCTCGGCCAATGGCATGCGTTCGCCTTTCGGCCAATCAGAAAGCGGGTCTTGGACCCGCTTCCTGATTGGCCAGGAGGAGGATCCGTGTGACAATAGCGAATTTTCATTTGCTATTGTCACACAATGGGTGGGCTCGGGGGCACTGCTCTGCGTCCCGGGTCCACCCTTTTTTGAAGCCTATTAGAGCCTCTGGCTCTAATCAGGTGATTAAAAAAAAAAAACCCACTCTGTGACAGCGCACGGCTGCTGACTCACTCGCTGCTAAACTGACTGAGCAGTGAGGAGAGGCAGCATAGGATAGGCGGGGCTTGGCTTGCAACGCCACCCCACCCTACACCAATGGACAGGTGACGCACAGTCCAGCCCCGCCCGACCCGCCATTTTCAGCCATAGGGCGGCCGCGCTGGACATCTCACAGCCTAAAGATGGAGGCAGCCGCAGACAGTGTGTGAACTGTATGTCAGAGTCAGACAGACAGAGTGACACTGCGCATGCGCCCCCCCAGATGTTGCACCCGGTGCGGCTTGCCCCCCTTGCACCCCCCACGCTACGCCACTGCTAAGGCATCATGTATACCAAGACATTTTGGATAATTTCATGCTCCCAACTTTGTGGGAACATTTTGGGGATGGTCCCTACCTGTTCCAACCAACACCAGTGCACAAAGAAAGATCCATAAATACATGGATAAGCGGGTTTGGGATAGAGGAACTTGACCGGCCTGCAAAAAGTCCTGATCTTAACCTGATAGAACACCTTTGGGATGAATTAGAGTGGAGATTGCAATCCAGGCCTTCTCTCCAACATCAATGCCTGACCTTACAAATGCGCTCTCAGAAGAACGGTCAAAAATTCCCATCGACAAACTCCTAAACCTTGTGGACAGCCTTCCCAAAATAGTTGAAGCTGTTATAGCTGCAAATGATGGGCCAACTCAATATTGAACCCTACAGACTAAGACTGGGATGCCATTAAAGTTCATGTGTGTGTAAAGGCAGGCGTCCCAATACTTTTGACAATATAGTGTAGATTGTACAGTATTTATCCATGTCACAGCTTCTTCCACACATCTAGTGATGGTTGTTTTGTTGTTGGCGGATCTCTACAGCAGTCTCTGCCTAATTACTTCAGCCCCCAGCTGACACAGATCTTTTTTTATTTCAATAAATACTAAACATTTTTTGTAAACAATGTTATTCCCAAATTGTATTTTGCCATAACTTTCTTACCCCTCCCAAAATCTGCTTTCATTTTTTAAACAGTAGCTCCATTTAAAATTTCCAGTGATTCCAGGTAAGATCAGAGCATTTGGCTATCTGAACCTGCACTGTAACCCTCCTGGAATTGAACAGCAGGGGGCGGAGTTGGGAATACTCAGGCTGCATCTTCTCAAGGCTCAGGATTTGGTAATTTCTGAACATAAGTTAAACTACTTAAGAACCGCCCCATGCAGATATATTGCGGTAGGGCAGCCCTCCTACGCTAACCGACATATACCTGTACGTCGGCTCATGCTCTGCGTCTGGGTCGCACGCTTGCGCTGCCGGCCACTGGCTCCTGTTGTGATTGGACCCAGCGAGAGCCAATCAGAGGGTCTGGCGGAGAGGCAGAACAGCTGTAAACAAGGCAGCCGCTGTTGGGAAGATAGAGATCTTGTGTTTCTGCTAAGCAGGGACACGGATCTCTGTCTTCCTCCATTTAAGCCATCCCCCACACAGAAAGCACACCCTAGGAGCACACTTAACTCTTTGATCTCCCCTGATGTTAACCCCTTCCCTGGCAGTGTCATTAGTACAGTGACATTGCATTTTTTAGCACTGATCACTGAATTGGCATCACTGGTTCCCAAAAACTGACACCCCGTGTCAGATTTGTCTGCCGCAATGTCGCATTCCCACTTAAAACCGCTGATCGCCGCCATTAATAGTAAAAGATTTAAAAAAATTCCATAAATCTATCCCATAATTTGTAGACGCTATAACTTTTGCGCAAACCAATCAATATACGCTTATTGGGTTTTTGTTTTACAAAAATGATGTAGCAGAATACATATTGAACGTTTAACAAAAGGACTCGCGCTTATGGATCAAATTATATATACTAATGCCCTGTACACACGTACCGATTGTCGGCCGTAAATATTCGACCGATCGGCCGATTGTAGGCTTGTTGGTATGATGCTTCCGACAGCCGACAGCGCATCTTCGGCCGAACAGAATCTGTTGTGCAGGCATTAAAATTTTTGTTGGCCAACACCAGAATGGCCGATTGTTCGCCAGTCAGTACAGAATTCGGCCAACAATCAGCAGTTTTGCAAGACTGGGCATGCTCAGAAAAGAAAAAACACAGGGAAAGTTAACCATCACATGACATCACTTCTGCAGTCGGCTGTTGTTGGCCGACAAAATTCGTGTGCAGTCTTTTGCAGTTTTCAACAGACACGACAGCCCTGGACAAAAGACGGCCGATCGTTCGGCCGACGATCAGTACGTGTGTACGGGGCTATAAACTAAAATGTGTTGCCTTCTAAGCTGCTGCTAACAAACAAAGGTGACTGTGCCTTTAAATATAAGAAATCAAATTGTGTCAGCGCTGCTGTAACCAATCCATACATATGTGTTATTAACTGCAATAAAGTGCTACTCTGCAAATACCGTGCAATAAAGTGACTGAATGCAGTACTAACTGTAAACAATAATGCAATAAAATACAAAGACACAAATTAATATAGTCCTTAAAGTGTTCTTTTTTTTATTGGGTATGTTTTATAGCATAAAGTAGAAAATATAGTTGTTGTTTTTTTTTGTTTTTTTAAACTGTCCATCTTCTTTTGTTTATAGCGCAAAAAATTAAATCCGCAGATCTGATCAATTACCACCAAAAGAAATCTCTATTTGTGGGGAAAAAAATAACATACATTTTATTTGGATACAGCGTCTTACATCCACGCAATTGTCAATTAAAGAGGAAGTAAAGTCCCCAAAAAAAAAAACGAGAAAAAAAAAGCCCTGTAAAGAGAAAGGCATAATGAGCTAGTATGCATCGCATACTAGCTCATTATGAAGTACTTACCTTAAAACAAAGCCCCCGCCGTGCCGCCCGCTCAGTGACAGGACGGCCGACATGTCCGGCCGTCCTGCTTCCGGGTTCGCGTCCTCCGGCCATCTGTTTGGCCGGAGGCACGATTACATCACTCCCGCCGCGCCTGCGTGCGGGAGCCGCCGTTCACGGCACTGAGCTCTGAAGGAACGGCACAGGTGGCCGTTCTTTCAGAGCACATGCGCCGATGACGTCATCGGCAGTATGCACTCTAAATATCTCCTAAACGGTGCAAGTTTGGGAGATATTTATAGCACCTATAGGTAAGCCTTAATATAGGCTTACCTATAGGTAAGAGTTTGTGAGGTGGGTTTACAACCTCTTTAACCACTTTACCACTAGAGCATTTTGCTGTCTTACGTCTGGGCCACTTTTTGCGATTCGGCGCTGTGTGACTTTAACTGACAATTGCGTGGTCATGCGACGCCGTACCCAAACGAAATTTACGTCCTTTTTTTCCCACAAACAGAGCTTTCTTTTGGTGGTGTTTGATCACCTGTGCGATTTTTACTTTTTGCGCTATAAACAAAAAAAGAGTGTTTATTTTGAAAAAATAACAATATTTTTAACATTTTTTTATATGAAATTCCCCCCCAAAAAGATGTAAAAACCAATTTTTTTTTAATTTTTGGCCAATTTGTTTTCTGCTACCCATGTTTGGTAAAAAAAATCGCAATAAGCGTATTTTGATTGGTTTGCGCAAAAGTTATTGCGTTTACTAACAAAGGGAAAGATTTTTGTCATTTTTGGTGGTTTTTTTTTAACGAGTAATGGCGGCGATCTGCGATTTTTTTTGCGGGACTGCGACATTGCGGCGGACAGATCGGACCCTTGACTGACATTTTTGACACTTTTGGGGGTACCAGTGACATTACTACAGTAATCAGTGCTATATATATATATGCACTGTTACTGTAAAAATGACACTGGCAGGGAAGGGGTTAATTTTATTGGAGAGGGAGGGGTTAATGTATGCCTGGTGCTTACTAACGTGTGGGGGGGGAGGTGACTGAGTGAGCCAGGGACAGATCGGATGTTCAGCTATGCTGAACACTCCGATCTGTCACTCCCTGTCACTTAGGAGATCCCCCTGCTCTGTTTACACAGGCGGGCTGATCTCCAAACTGGATTCCCCGACGATCGGGGCAGAGCAGCGGCGATCACCGCCGCTCCTCCCCTGGCCCGACTCCCGCTGTGAATTAAAACAGCGGGAGCGCGCCACCTACAGGGGAGGAGTCTAGCGACGTAGGTCTACGTCGCTAGACGATAACGAGCCACTGTGCCGCAGTAGCAGCACAGTGGCTAGTGTTAAATTGGTTAAAGTAACGCAGTGCCGTATTGCAAAAAATGGTCTGGTCATTAAGGGGGTAAAATCTTCCGGGGCTGAAATGGTTAAGGAATAGAGAGATTTCAGCAGTAGGCTTTTATTTTATTATAGTTTGATTAAGCTTATCTGGCTTTGTATCTTGTTTGCATTTTGAATGTTTTTTTCCCATTTCTGAGTGAAGTGTACATATAAAGGCATAGTTCTTTATTCTGCTCCCAGCCACTCAGAGGAGGAAGTTCCTGTGGCTGGTGGTAGTTAGCCTCAGGCACTTAGTGTGATGAGATATTCCATCCTCCTCCCTGTTTTCCTTCAGTTGGAGGTCTGGACCCCACCCATAACTGAATTCTACAAAATGTCAGTGGAGTGTAAAACCCTTGTTGTTTACCTGATGTACTTTGTAAGTGGCTGCCTTATCTCAATCTCAGTTAATTCTCTGAGATGCAAGAAAAAAAAAGGAAGCTGTTTCCATGGAAACCTCGGACCCTCCTTGAGTACCAGTGTGTAGGTCATTCCAGTGTTTAAAGGGAAAAAATTGAAATGGCTCAGAAATGTCAGAGATGGCAGTCATAATGGAAAAAATGATTTCTGTTTGTTGGAGATGTATGCCAGCATGGAATGGCAGGCTGTGAATGTTCATTGTGTGTATGGCCCTGTGAAAGGAGATGGGATACAACAATACAATATAGTGATGCAGGATACAATGGTTGTTCAGTATATACTTCCATAAACTATCACACACTGAATATCCTAAAGCTCTAAAGCTGAATTCCAGGCATATATTCAATTATCAAATGAACGCAACTCTGTAAGCATTAGGTGTAAGTACCTGAATGTGACCTGGTATGAGCCTCTTGCAGCTCTTGTACAGCAGAGCTCAGACTGGAGGAGAGAGATGCAGCACAATAAGTAAATCAGGGCTGAGGCAATGCAAGGAGCATGCTGATTGGTATCAGTCTACAGCAGTGTCCTAATTTGTCTCTTCCCACTGATATGGGATACATCACAATCCTAACCTAGAGAACCCCACAAAAAAAAAACTCTTTAGCTTCCAGTAAAAGGGCATAAAGAAAATCACCAAGGAAGTAGAGGGATGAGCTGCAGGGAAGGGGGAATATGCTGCGTTGTATGTAGAAGACCATCCTTGGAAATCTCTCCATGTGCTTGTTTTTTGCTCTCCCCATGATGTGCAGGTATCAGTTTGATACATCCCCCACAATGTTTGTTAGCATTTGTAGACAAAGTATAAGCCAATCAGGCAGTTGGTTTGGCTGGCAAAATACCTTAGTGTTGTAATGAGGGACAGCACGAGAAAGGTGAAGAGTTCCACTGGCAATTTGTTTGTTTTGTGATTTTCTCTACAAATTAACAAATTGTGAATATTAAAATGAGCCTTTTCCTCAAATGACAAAATACACATGACAATGTGTTGATGGCACCGGAATGAGATGTCTCTAAGATCATTCTAAATTCAGTGACAAGGTGCATATGACCTGCTTTAAGCAGGTTTCACATTTTCATAATTTTTTATTGGAACACTGGTGCCACTTGAAGTGAACAAAAGCCATTCAACATTGACCCTTATAGTTTAGCTTGAATTTTTTAATAACTGATGTAGCACTACTCCCGTGGGAGTTGCTGGTTACGGGTTCCCCTGGGTTACCCATAGCAACAACTTGACGATTTAGCATATTCTAAGTGCTTGGCTCAGTCAGAAAACAGTCCAGGGGTTTTGGTTATTTTGTTGTTTTATTTGAGAACTGGGATAGGAGAAGGGATGAGTGGGATACTCCAACTGAACAAACTATGCACAGTTACTGGGACTTCTGATTATAGATGGATATGGCAAGGCCGCTGCTTCACCATACCGCAAAAGTGAAGTAGAATTAAGCGAACTGCACTGTACTGTGATTCACTCTTCAGGGTCCTTAATTGGCACCTCTTTTTCCCTACTCTTCAGGATTTTACACGGCACCCCCTTTACTCTGACACACTGTGTGAGCTGACCCCTTATCCTCTGACTTCACTGGAGTGGTCTCCCTTCCTGGGCAGACCCTTTGGCAATTCCCCTGGTACTCACGGATACTGTTTTTCACGGAAGACTCTGCCAGCAGCTCCACTGTCAGGTTTACAGGATCCTCTGCAGCTCAGCTCCACACCTGGTTCACTAGGCCGACAGCCTATGACCACTTTCCTCATGCAACAGGAGGAGAGACAGCCGTTCACCAAAGACGCCCTGTCACATGTCCCCCTCGCTTTTTTGAGCAATCCCAGGATGCACTGCAAGAGTGCCTAATGATAATTGTTAGTAAAATGTATATATTTTTATGGTGTATTATTTATTAATCTTTCTCTGGCAAAAAAAAAAAAACAGATTTCTGTTTTTGATGCCCAATACCAAAGGAAGCTGATTTTTTTTTTGTGTGTGTGTATATATATATATTACATTCTACATTGTCAAAAGTATTGGGTCGCCTGCTTTTACACTCACATGAACTTTAATGGCATCCCAGTCCTACTCCGTAGGGTTCAATATTGAGTTGGCCCACCCTTTGCAGCTATAACAGCTTCAACTCTTCAGGGAAGGTTGTCCACAAGGTTTAGGAGTGTGTCTATGGGAATGTTTGCCCATTCTTCCAGAAGCGCATATGTGAGGTCAGGCAATGATGTTGGACGAGAATGCCTGGCTCGCAGTCTCTGCTCTAATTCATCCTAAAGGTGTTCTATGGGGTTGAGGTCAGACCTCTATGCAGGCAGGTCAAGTTCCTCCACCCCAAACTTGCTCATCGTTGTCTTTATGGACCTTGCTTTCTGCACTGGTCTAAATCATTTGGTGGAGGGGGGATTTATGTTATGTTGGAACAGGAAGAGGCCATCCCCAAACTGTTCCTACAAAGTTGGGAGCATGAAATTGTGCAAAATGTCTTGGTATGCTGATGCCTTAAGAGTTCCCTTCACTGGAACTAAGGGGCCAAGCCCAACCCCACACCATAATCCCCCCTACACCAAATGATTTAGACCAGTGTATAAAGGAAGGTCCATAAAAACATGGATGAGCGAGTTTGGGGTGGAGGAACTTGACTGGCCTGCACAGAGTCCTGACCTCAACCTGATAGAACACCTTTGGGATGAATTAAAGCGGAGACTTGTCCAACATCTGCGCCTGACCTCAAAAATGCACTTCTGGAAGAATAGTCAAACATTCCCATAGACACACTCCTAAACCTTGTGGACATCATTCCCTGAAGAGTTGAAGCTGTTATAGCTGCAAAGGGTGGGCCAACTCAATATTGAACCCAGGCGCTGAGATGTTGAGTTATCAATATGTTTTTGGATCATGGGTAAAGTACATACTGAATAATGACGGCAATGCTACAGTTGACCTGCAAGGACACTGCAATATCAGGTGTACAGTTTACATAAAATGCCATCAGGGACAGGTGACACAATAACACAGCAGAGAAATCTAAAAAGGTTTCCTTTATTCTCTTTCCATTTATGAAGTTTCATATAAACGCTGTTTTGTTGAATCTCCAGTCCCCCAGCCTGGCATACTGAAAAATGTGGTGGCTCTCAGATCTGATCTTGTCAGACGATTCCTGAGAACTCTTGCTGATATTCTGGTTAATGCGCACAGCAAGATTATTAATTGCTATGGTGGTGAGCACTGAGTGGCGGCTGTATGACCCTCATAGTACATGTTTTCCTAGAAAAGCTTCACTCAGCAAATGGAAGATAAGGGTCTTGTTTTTTTATTTCCGTGCTGTGCCTTGTATCCATTAAGACTAGGTGCTCGTGTGTGGGCTTGCTGCTTCGATGAATGTCACAATGATTATTTTAGCCACAGTTGTACCAGTTACTTAGAAACCAATTTAATCATCAATTTAATGTCTCTATCCTGATTAGATTGTGGCAGAGCCATGTTTTTTCCACAAGCTCCTCCTACCTGCTGAAAACACCAATTTACTTTTCCTCTTAGGGCCACTTTAGGTTGGGGCTGGCGATACATGTTACCATCTGATTGTACAATCTAAGTCTGCCTGTGGGAATCACAGAAGATCCAGTCCAAACACCAAATCATAGATTACAATTGTATGAGTTGAATGTATTGTTGGTTCAGCATAGAATATATTAGGTATGATTCTACAATTCTGTATAAAGTCTCCAGTAGGATTGTACAGTCTTTGTGTATTGGAATCTTTATTGCAACGTTACTGGATTGCAGATGTATGTGGCGACATTGTATGATAATATCATATAATGTGTAAAAACAAAAATTAGAATTGTCGGAAACTATTCCCCCTGAGGAAGACACGTGATCCCTGTGTCGTCACGCGTAGGAGAGGGGACAGGACGGACGGAGCGATACACTATTGTCTAGGTGAGGCTGTCAGCTATCGGTGCACACTGTGGAGACCGGTGGCGCTGTGCAGTCTCTCCCACTATACCACCACGATTTCCACCATTTACTTGATGCTATTGTCCAAGTGCATGTGTTGCACCTACAAATGTGAGTGAGATTTATCCACCTTTATTTAATAAAAGCTGATTGTTTAAGGATTTCATACACTATTGCAAGTCTTTTTGTTTGCAAATATACTGCATTGATTGACGCTGCAACTCCTGTGAATGAGAGGAGCCCTGAAGGATATGGATGGATGATCTTTTTGGGATAACAATCTATGCGCTCTTTTTAAGGATTTGAGGTGAGCACCATTCACAAGGGAGTGCACGGCTGGCTGTCCACTGTGACACTCTGGTCACTTCTCTTTGGGAGCACAGATCACTTTAGGATTACATTTTGGACTTTGTTTATTGGCTTTTTGCACTTTGCACACTGGACTTTTATATCTATATATTTTCTCTTTTCTATGAGTATTATATTATATTATATTATATGTATCACTTTATTAGCACTATTGGCACTTTAATATTATGTCACATATAAATATTTTGGGTTTTTAATAATTTAAGCACAAATTAATTAATTTAATAATTTTTTTATTTGCGCAAAACTATATATTTATTTCAATTAAGCACACTATTATGAGAAGTGGAGTGTCTGCGGCAAATAACTGATCGATGTAGAGCCTCAGGGTCGCTCGCAGGACTTATTCCTTATACTATTGGCAGCTGCCTGGCTTTCGTTAAAGGAAGGATGGGGGCAAGAAGACAGTGGCAGTGGTAATGGATGGAATAAGATGGTCACTGTGCTAAAGGGTGGAAAAATATGGCACCTGTTTAATTGGTGAGGTAGAACAGTGACAATAGGTGACACAAGATGGTGCTAATGGGTGGCCCAATATAGTGACAGTGTTAATGGTGAAGCAAGATGGCGGTGGTAAAAGGATGAGCAAGATGGCCCCTGTGGCAGCGTGTGCAGTCAGTTGGTAGTGGTAGTGGGTGCAGTAGGATGGTAACAGTGACAGTTGGTAATAGTAAGATAGTGGTGATGGTAAAGGGTGGCACAAGATAGTGGTAGTAGATGTAGTAAGAGGACAGCAGTGGTAGAGCAGAACTACCATGAACGGTACCATAAATGGAACTACCATAAAGAAGTACCATAAATGGAACTAGTGAAAAGGTAGGCTGAGGTTGTTTTATACTAGTGACTGTACAGTGCCAGAGACATATACTGGTACTGGCAGATATTAGATGGGATAAACAATGGAAGAATTGGTCATTATTGAGCATTGACTAGGCCAGGAATTTTGGTAATTCTGCTTTAAAAAGAAAGTTTGCAGCAATTTCTGTGTGTTTGTGTCCCAGCTGAACAATTGTCCTGTCTTTACATATACATGAGTGGCCTGTCAGGAGATTGTTTGGTGTATAGTCAGATTGGAAGCAGAAATCTTCGAGATTGGAACAAGGTGTATGCAGAGACAAGTCTCTATGATGGATGGAGTCAGGAGTTCCTCCTGCACCCATTACCGCTCCGCTCACACTCTGCTCTGTCAGTGTTTATAAACTCCAGGCTGTGATCACACATCATGCACAAATCCCGACACACAAGTGGCTTTCCCTGACAATATTTGGGATGGAAGGCGAGATTGATTTCCTCTCCCTTCTAAATTGCTTATTGGATTATTGATTTCGGTTTTAGCACTGGTTCCTGCAGCCTTTTTGTTCGGCTGTGAAATGTGGAGAGGCGGCTGACTTTCCCATTATCCGTGAAGCTCCGCCGTTCCCCCTCCATCCCCGACTTCCACCGCAATTATAAATCTGTCTGGCAGAGGCAGCCAATCAGAACACTGTACCAGAGTGGTGCCTGGAAACTTTGCTATGTCTCTAGGAAAGTGGCCTTCTGCTCCACTGCACAGCTCTACCTGGATGCTCTCAGTTCTCGTATACCATCCACTGAACACAGACCGTCCACTTTCAATTCTCTTTAATTGTCCCTACCGCAACTCTTAAACTGTCTTTCTCTTGTCTGAGTCCACCTTGCTGTATTCAAGAAGGGTAATCAGTTTTGGTGCTCAGAGATTGGACCCCACTGGCTGATCTGATCCTTTGTATGCTTTCAGCATACAGGTAAAGCTCTGCAGCAGGATGGAGAGGAGTGCCTGAAAAGAGGGATTATAGAAAGGCACTGGATGAAGTAAACACTGCAGGAGGACATCTTGGTGAGAGGACCATTTTCAGTACAGGTACCAGGTCACAGGCTTCTCGGCACTGTCCCTGACAGATGAGAGAGATCAATGGGAAATTTCAGACACATCAAAGTCTCAGCAGTGTGTAGAATGATTAGCTTCCATTGGGGCCCTTTGAACATCTTTTATGGAAGAACTTGCAGAACTGATTTACACTAATACATCCAGTTTTTATAAATTGGTCTCCTATTTATTTCTGCTTCCCAGAATGTCATATTACAGTATATATACAGAAAATAAAGGAACAGCCACCATTCACGCCTTACCCCCCCCCCCCCCCCTTACTCAGCCCAAAGTGACTCTGGGTCATGTCTGAGCTTTTCCTGTTAAATGACCGTCCATGCTACGCTTGCATTTTTAATCAGCTGATAATGTATGCGTCTGATCAATAACAATATACCAGAGCACATTGTTCAGTGTCGTTCATTTTCTGTCTAATGGTGAATGTTTATTGTTTTCATGTACACCCATCAATGTAAAAACTAACCTAAATCCGGCGCCAGTACTGAGTATTAGAGAGCAGCACCAGGCAGAAAATCAATCACTAAACTGCTGAAGCTGTCCAGGAAATCCTTCAAAGGTTTACTACAAATTGTGTGATCTGTGTCGACATGGCTCATCATACTGCAAACAGTATTTCTTTTTTTTAAAACAGTGAGGTTTATTGAAACTTTTGGTACAATACAAAAATAGACCGTGCATTGAAACTTCGATCAGATTCATAACACACAGAAGTACAAAAAAAAAAAATACAAATATACACAGTGAGTAACACTTAGAAACAGAACAGACATAGTAAAAATAAGGCAGTAATCAGTTACTTTCTTTCGGCCCAACACTCGAGCAGACAATATTAGGTCAATTGGGGCGGTCAGCATAAAATAGTTACCCACTGCACTACTGAGCTGTATCAGGGCACTGTACCCACTTGTCTCAAATCTTGTTGAACTTCTGGGGGCACCCCCTATGTTTATATAAAAGTTTATGAAATGGGATGACACTATTAATTTCCTTAATCCACAATCCTAGAGTAGGAGGAGTAGGTCTCATCCACCGCCTGGCTATCAATTTACGCGCTATAAACAAAGTTTCCTGAAGAAATATGACAGTGGATTTGGGCATCTCTCCATCCGGATAGACCCCCAGGAGACACTCCTTAGGGGAGAGCTGTAGAGGAGACCCCATTTTGTCGTGCAGAAATGTGACTACCTGTTGCCATAGAGTCTGTAGTTGGGGACAGCTCCACAATAGGTGAAAGAAGGAAGCATCAGGGTCTGCGCACATAGGACAAGAGGGGACCAAGTCAGGGTGATATTTGGACAGTCTGAGCGGGGTGAGATAAGCCTGGTGTATTATAAAGGTCTGGGTAAGGCGATCCAACAGTTTTGGCGACACTCTGCGGCACGTCTCCAGGGCATCCTCCCATTCCTCATCCTCCATGGCCCCCACATTGCGCTCCCAGCGGGTCTTAAGTGCATAAGCTAAAGTGGTCGAGGAAGGTGTGTGGAGCTCAGAGTAGAACATGGAAATGAGGTGACTGGGTTCTGTACTTTTAACAATCTCAAGGGTGGTAACCGATTCTATCTCAGGAGGACCGTCAGGGAATTGAGATCTATAAGCATGGGAGAGCTGTAAGTATCTGTAGTGCATGGGGCCCTGGAGCGCAAACTGGTCTTGCAGGGTCTCGTAAGACCGCAGACCAGTGGTCGTGGAGATATGGCTAAGGAGGAGAATACCCCTCCCACTCCATATCGACAGGTCAGGGATGGAGAGGAACTCACGCAATGTACTATTATGCCACAGAGGGGTGAGTGTGTGGAACGGAGGGCACCGAAGCCTGGACGCTACCACCTCCCAGATCCGACAATAGTAATATAGGAGAGATCTGGGGCACAGGGGCTCCGGCGAGCCCCTGACGCCCCTAAGGATAACTAGGAGGGGGTCCCCGAGGGGATGAGCCCACCCAGGGCAGAGCAGGGTCAAGAAGCGTTCTCTATCCGTTTTATCAATGTGAAAGAACTGGGACAACTGAGCTGCCAGATAGTACAGATTAAAATCCGGCAGGGCCAACCCCCCTAGATTTGTAGGATTTTTGAGTTTGCGCCAGGAGATCTTGTGCCGGTTAGCACCCCAAACAAAGGTCTTGAGGAGTGATTCCATCTGCTTAAACAGCCTGAGTGGCAGATATATAGGAGAATGCCATACAACATAGAGAATTTTGGGAAGAAGAATCATTTTAATTAAATTGACCCTACCCATCACTCCCAGAGGTAATTTGGACCATACTTGAATTTTGGCCTTAAGCAGAGGGAACAAGGGTTGAACGTTATCTGGGACATAATCTGCTGAGCTAGCTGTCACCTGAATCCCTAAGTACTTAATGCGGGATACACACTGCAGGGCCGGGTGTGCGGGGGCGATCGCCTGCGGGCTCTCGTCAAGCTGGAGAATTTGTGACTTATCCCAGTTTATCTGAAAACCGGAGAACCGTCCGTACCGTTCAATTAAAGAAAGGGCTGTGAGCAGGGATTCTCGAGAGTCTTCCAAATATAACAAAGTGTCATCAGCATACATGCTGATTTTCTCCTCCAGCGGTCCCTTACGTAGGCCACGAATCCCGGGATGTGCTCTGATGGCCATCGCCAGGGGCTCCGCGGCCAGGGCATACAGCAGGGGGGAGAGGGGGCACCCCTGTCGAGTGCCACGGGATAAAGGGAAGGCGGTCGACTGCCAGCCGTTGGCCAGGACCCTAGCTACCGGGGCGCTATATAGAAGTTTGACCCACTTAATAAAATCAGGGCCAAAGCCGTATCGGTCCAGGCAGGTCCATAGAAATGGCCACTCTACCGAGTCGAATGCTTTAGCCGTGTCCAAGGAGACCACCACCCTGCCGCCCATTCCGTCGTGTTGTGCCTGGAGATTCATGAATAACCGGCGAAGGTTAAATGAGGTGTTCCTCCCAGGCATGAACCCGGCCTGGTCCGAGTGTATGAGTGAAAGGATCACCTTGTTGAGACGGAGGGATAAAATTTTCGCAAGGATCTTAGTGTCTACTGGGAGCAAAGAGATGGGACGGTAAGACTCTGGGGCGTGCAAGTCCTTGCCCGGCTTGGGGATGAGCACAATTAGCGCCTCCCGCATAGAAGGGGGCAGGGCTGCATCCTTGAACAGAGATTGAAACAAAGCCAATAATTTAGGAGAAAGGAGTTCCGAATATTGGGAGAAGAATTCAATCGGGAGGCCGTCCAGGCCGGGGGCCTTAGATCTAGGGAACTCGGACACGGCTGCTGCAATCTCCTCCACAGAAATGGGTGCCTCGAGGGTCGCCAACTGGTCGGGTGTCAATGTGGGAAAGGCAATAGAGTCCAGAAAGTCATGCATGTCAGTGCAGTCAGCGGGGGCCCTAGAGGTGTAAAGTGTACTAAAAAATGATCGGAAACACTGTGTCACCGCAGCAGGATCAGTGATCTCATTACCCAGGTCATCCTTCAAAGTTATAACTACCGGGGGCCTATCCTCACAATGAACTAAATATGCGAGGAGTTTCCCCGCCCGCTCTCCATGTGCAAACAGATTCTGCTTCTGAAAAAACATCTTAGATTTCGCCTTTTCATATTCAAGTTGGGAAAGGACTTTAGAGGTCAATTTATACTGGGATTCATGTGTCGGAGTCGGGTCCGCCATAAAGGCCTGTTCAGCTTCAAGCAGATTCGCCGTTGCCCTGGAGATCTCCTCAGCAGCCCGCGCTCTAACAGCTTTAATTTTGGAAATCATAGTGGATCTGGCGAACAGTTTAAATGCCTCCCACACTGCAGCCGGGGAGGCAGTGCCCTCATTATCAGAAAAGAATTGTGTCCAGGTCCCCTCAATGTCGTTCCCATCAGACACCAAGGGGAGCCAGGCGGGATTCAGGCGCCAGGCCGGGGGAGGTCTATTGCAGGGCAAGGACAACAGTATCCAATAAGGGCAGTGATCAGACAGAGTCCGTGGGGCGAAGCCTGCCGCCAGTAACCTGGGGAGCAGGGTTCGAGACATCAATATCAGATCAATGCGTGACATAGAATGGTGTGCAGCCGAGAAACAGGAGTACGCACGCTGAGCGGGGTACTTGCTGCGCCAGGAGTCGGTCAAACCAAAGCTCTCCACCAATCGGGAGAACCTGGTCGGGGACGACCCCGGCGGCGCCTGGGAGGCGCCACCGGATCTATCCAGACCCGAGTCCAGCACATTGTTAAAGTCGCCCAGCCAGATCACCGGGGCCCCCGGGCATTGTGCCATAAACGCCAATCCCTCCATTATAACCACAGCAGAGTAAGGGGGGGGCACATAGAAAGCCATCAGAAGCATCAATTCCCCATAGACTGACGTTTTAAGGAGGACATATCTACCCATTGGGTCAACCTGAGATCCTAGGAGCTGGAAATGCACCGATTTGGCCACCAGAAGCGCCACACCCCTGGAGTGCGAGCTATATGCAGAGTGATGCACCCAGCCAACCCAAGGCCGTTTGAGAGACTGCTGTACGCGGCCCTCCAAATGTGTCTCCACCAGTACTATAATGTCAGCCCGGACACGGCGTAGAACATTAAAGACAGCCGTCCGTTTAATCTTATCGCGCATACCCCTGACATTCCACGTCAACAATTTCAATGCGGCCATGGCAGGGGTAATACGGAGCGTGGAGCGGAGGCTCCCAGGATCTCAGGCAATAAGGCCACAGAACTAACAATTCCACGGTCATACACCAACATTAATAAACGGCAGTAAAAGAGCAGGCAGTTATTACTTGAGGTCAATGTGCATAGAACAGAAACAGTATAGAGATTGTACCAATTATAAACTGTAAACAATGGTAATACCCCAAACCCCCCTCCCTGCCCTGCATCAACCCCAACTTGTGCGGGCATGTTCCCAAACAAGTGCCTCAACCAGAACAGGCCCACATGCGACTGGTAAAAAACAAGATCAGGAGGCCAGGGACCCCCAGGATAGTCAGCAAAAATACAGCAAAATACAACTAGGACAAGCAAGGGGGCCCGGGGGCCCAGGTCCAGCAGAAGTCGCAGGGGGCAACAGGGGAGTTGGGCACAAACACACGCCTGAGCGGGTGTAGGGGGCGAAAACCAACAGGTGTATCGCTGGGTAGCAAAACCTATGGGCAGGTGGAAATCCATAGGAAGAGAACAGAAAAATCAGTTCCATCTGTGGAGCTAGGGCGCTCCGCCGGTCAAACACAGGAGCAGTGGGTCAGGGAAATGAGGGGGGGGGGGGAAAGGGGGGTACAAAGTCTTGAGTTCCGCAGGATCTACAAAGCCCCCCCCACCTCAGCAGCAGCATAAGGCATAGGCAATCAGGGAGAAAGTGTCATGAAGTCGCCAGGGCAAGGTGGTCAGGCTCTAGCTTCCAGTCCTTCTAGCCAGGAGATGGCGGCTTCCGGATCCTCAAAGAAGTGGGCTCGGTCCTCACCCTCCACTCTAAGACGGGCCGGGTACAACATAGAGTATTTGATGTTCTTGATACGCAGCCTGCGTTTGACCTCCAAAAAGCTCTTGCGGCGCCTCTGGACCTCAGCAGAGAAGTCGGGGAAAATCGCTATTTTGTGATTTCCAAATGGAATGTTCCCCTTAACTCTGGCCAGGCGCAATATGGCATCTCTGTCCCGATAGTTCAGGAATTTAGCGATGAATGTGCGGGGGGGTGCACCCTGAGGGGGGGGACGCCCTGAGAGGCGATGTGCACGTTCCACAACAAAAGTGGGTGAAAAGGATTCTCTGCCATATGTTTGAGTGAGCAATTGTTCCAAATAAGATGAGGGGTCTGCACCTTCAGAGCCCTCCGGGAGGCCAATGAACCGCAAGTTACAGCGGCGCAGCCTATTCTCCATGTCATCTTGTTTTTGAAGGATAAGGTGTACTTGTTGCTGCAGCCTGTCTGAGGAGCTTTGCAATGGGGGGAGGGAGTCCTCCACCTCGCTGATTCTGTGTTCAGCCTCACCAACTCTGTCCCTTAGCTTCTGCATATCCTGACGCATCAGTGATATATCTACCTTCACCTCCTCGATTTTAGTCGTCAGCATGGTCTGGCAGGTGGCAATCGCTTCCAATACCTTGGATGTAGCAGGGCTCTCCGGCTCCTCCACCACGAGCGACGGGCCGGCGCCATCTTGGATCGGGGCCTCCTTCTCCAGCCTCCGGAATGCAGCCAGTTTTGCCGCAGCTTCCGAGCCTTTCTTCGGCGGAGACATGCGGAGGTCAGTGTCGCGGGTGTGCGGGAGGTGAAGGGAGGATTATCGTGCCCGGAGGGCTGCAGGATTATCGGTAAAGGAGATCGGTCCGGCGGAGCTCCTCTCACACACGTCCTCTCACATGCTGCGCCAGGCCACGCCCCCCTGCAAACAGTATTTCTACACGGAGCTTTGGCTACTAGTTACATGATTCTGTGGTGCAACCAACTTCCCATGATCCAGAGTGTGGGCAGAGCAGCATTGGGCTCAGAGAGAGGATTTGTCTGAAACCAGGGAATACACACTGGGCTGCATTTACACATGGAAAGATGAGTAGATAAGCAACTACAGGGTAAACAGGTGGAGAGACGGATAGACTGGGTTATAATTAGAAACATTTTGCAGGCAAAGCCCCTCTGCCCTCTTATTTTTAGTTTTTACAGAACAGAATGTCCTGCTCAGAATGAACGAGTCTTCTCCTGACTTTCTTTGTGCAGTATTTTTCTTTGAATAATATTGTTGGAAAATGGGCACTCTGCAATTATTCCATCTTTTGAGGTTTGGTTCGACTCCTGCAATCTGTGCACTATGAGCAGAGTTGTATAAAGTACTCGAAACCCATACTGGAGTAAAAGTGCTCGATGCAAAAGTTGACTTGAATAGAAGTGGAAGTGCTTGATCAAAAAGTGACTTGAGTAGAAAGTACTAAAATATTCAACATTTTTTGTACGTAAGTATTGCAAGTAGTTTTTTTTTAAAAAATTTGCTACTCAAGTACTGAAAGTAAAAGTACAAGTACTGTGTTATGTAGTTATTGAAGAAAGAAGTCAATTTTTTGTTAAAGTTATTAAAGTTAAAGTTATTAAAGAAAGAAGTCAAAACTACACATGACATTATACACATTTTTTTGAGCTTCATGAAACCTGCCATCTACTGTTCTGGCAGTGGTAATTTTTATAATTGTAACAAGTAACTATGCAGCACAAAAAGAAAATATCGGAGTAGAAGTATTGAAATCATCGAAAAAATGTAGTGAAGTAAAAGTGGAAGTAGGAGAAAAAAATTCTACTCTAGGAAAGTACAGATACTGCCTTTCGGTACTTAAGTACAGTAGTGAAGTAGTTCTACTTAGTTACTATACATCTCTGACTATGAGGAAACTCAACTATTACCAAAGATGGTAAAAGGAGTGCCAAAGCAAGTCGTCTTGTCCTCATACTGCAGATATGCCACAGCTGCTTGCTTTTAACAATGGTACAGTAGTATAAACCAAAAATATATTGACAAGTGCCTGGCCAGCCAGTGTACAGATGTTTATCATCGTTAACTTGGGTTGATGCAAGTATTAAACTTAGGTTATTATTATGCCACTCTGTGATGCGTGATCTGAGTGCATTACATGTCTGATGTGTATATTTCTCTACTATGAAAACTTGATTGCATGCTGTGTATCTGCATCTGAATTTATCCTGGAAAGCAGTCCAAAAAAACAATTGTCGGAATATTACAGAAAGTCTAACAGAAAGGCCCACATGACACTGTGGGTAGTTGTTGCCTATTATATATATATATATTGCATATTTCTGTGTTTTTGCAAGCTACCCTGTTTGCTCTGGGCTTCAGGGGTCCATTGCTATGTTTTCTGGTCTTCTTGGAGCCAGTGCTCAGTCTCCTGATCTTCTGTAGTCCTGTCCATTTCCTGGTCTTCAGGGGTCATGTACTCCATCTCCTTGCCTTCTGGGGTCAAGAGTTTTGATTCCTGGCCTCTTAGTGCGTGTTTCCCTGGTCTTCTGGTTGCCTTGCGCTCTTTTTCTTTGTCTTTTGGAGTCCTGAGTGCTATTTCCTTGTCTTCCGGTTGTCCAGAGCTAAGTTTGTTGGTCTCCCAGTTTCAATGAATTTGGTTTTCTTTGGTCCTGAGCTTGGTTTCCTGACCTCCTAGTTGCACTGAGCTTGCTTTATTGGTCTCCCTGATTTCCCAATTGATAAGGGCCGGTGCCCTTGTTATTCTTTCTTGGCTTGAAAGGGAAGAGTTTGCTGTGTGGCAGGTCTTCATTCTCCTGTGTCTCTGAGCTCAGAGGAGAATAATTCATTCAGAAAGGGATTTCACTTGTTTAATTTCAATCTTGTAACATATCTCTTTCATATCCCCAAGCGGCCATCCGACCTTCTAAAGAGGGATCGCATGTCACGGGGAATCAGCTAACGGCTAGAGAAATAGAGAAGACAATTTGGGGATGGATATTAATAGCAATATTAAATATTTATCTGACCTTGTTTCATATAGAGTCTGGTTAAAGCAGGTTAGGAAGCCGATTTCATGGTCTTGTCCGGGATTTTTCTAGCCTGCTTTTTCAGGGCTTAATGCTGATCTCAAATAAGCACTAAAGATAAAACTACATTAGTGTTCGATAATGAGCTTATGGAGGTGGCGGAACTTGATTAAACCTGAGAGATGAAGGCCATCTCTTTCATTAGAAAGTGTTTGCCAAGGATGGAGCTTAGCTCACTTCTGTTAAACGCCTGAGTGACAGTCACACAGTGACGAGGACCTCTTCCAGCCTGACGGATCTTCATTGACTTCTGTCAAATAGTAAACACCAGGCTCTGCATGAAAGACAACAAATCTCATCATCCTTTTTCATTTTGCCTCCTCTAGTTAGTGCCTGCGTCTGTTTTCCCAACATGTTGTAAATGTCTGCAGACAATATCGACTATTCAGTGCCGAGGATTTAACTCTTACATAGCCATTGGTGATATTCCAAATAGCCTCATTACACAATGGGAGGTGTGCTAAATATTGTTTATCTACTGTATGTTTATTTCACACATCACACAAGGAAAGAAAGTAGATTAATCTAGAGAAGGAACCAGATGGACAAATACAAGATGTGACCGCCACAAGCATCAAATCCATCCAACTGCACTGACTGCAAGAATTCTGAAAAAAAATTGTTTAAAGCGGAGTTCCACCCTCGCAAAGTTTTTTTTTTTTAATAAAAATACCCCCGGGACAGTCAGGGCTAGTACATTCCACAATGGATAGCCTCTGAAGTGTCCCGGAAAACCTTGAAAATGTCTTGTCCAGCGCTGCCATCTCAGGTGTGGGCAGCTGAAGCCAGCGCGTCCTCTTCGGCGTCCTCTTCTGTGTCCTCTTCGACCCAGAATACCCTGCACCGGCCCCGCTCGTCATGTCCAGTGCAGGCACGTCATTCCTGCACAGCTTCTGGGCATGCCCAGAAGCTGCTTAGCAGTGAATGACGTGCCTGCACCGGAACTGACGAGCGGTGTTGGTGCAGGCGCATTGATTCCTGGGAGCGATGACGCTCAGCTCCCAGGAATCAATGCGAGCAGGAAGTGACGACGCGGGGCACGGCCGAAGAGAGAGGAAGAAAGGTGAGTATATTTTCTTCTAAAACAAGGTAAGTAAAGAAAAAAACATCGTGATTATCCATTTATTTTTCAGGTGAAAGAGAGCAAGCAGGTGGGGAAAAATGACTGGGTGGAACTCCACTTTAATTCAGACGGGTTTGAGATTAATTTGCCACTGTTTTAGCACTGTTTACATGGTGGATTGTTGATATATTATAGAGAGCAGGGGTAGGCAACCTTTGAGAGGCAGAGATCTACTGAGGTTTGGCGCCATTTTTTCTAAAGAAATCAACCGGCAAGACCTAATTAAATTGTAAATAAAACGTAGAAAAATATAATAAAAGACACGTCACTGTAAAAATATAAATGGAAACTACCTTAAAAGTGGACATTATTGGTCAGTAGAGCACAGGACAGTGGCATTAGGGCAGTGAACAGTATGTGGATAGGGCAGTGGATGGGGTGTGGACAGTGTTAGTAGGGCAGAGGTTGTTGTCAGTAGGGCAATGGACTTTTCCAGCAAGCAGTGGATGGTGTCAACAGGGCAGGGGAACAGTGTCAGTAGTTTTTTAATTTTATTATTTAATTTTTTTATTATTTTTTAACTTTTTTTAGTTTTTTTTTTTTACTATATTTCTTTAATTTTTTTTTTTATTTTTTTTTTTTAGGGGTCCTTTTGGAGGGGGGGCATATCCCTGATGTCTAACTTTTGAGACTAAAAAAGGGACAGAGGACAAAGATTTCCCAGTCCCTCTCTCTGCAGCCTTTAGCTGCACTGCACAGTAAATGAATGGAAAGTGCCCTGTGCTGAGCGGCTTCCTGTTCAGTCACAAACTGAAGCATAAACACAGTTTACTGTGCTTCAGTTATGAATGAAAATAGTGAGTGATCAGTATGGATCACTCACTGTGTTCATTTACAAAAGAAAAGGACAGTAAATTAATTATTTACCGACCCACCCTCTTCCATGTGCTTCATCCTAATATCCCCCACAGCAGCTGGTGGGGGAGGGGCGTAAGAAAACTGTCAGCGCTGTCGGAGGGGCTGGACCAGTGGAGCACACAAAGGGCCAGAGCAGCCAAAAGAAGAGGAATAGGGACAGGAGGGGTGGCATTTACTGTAACTGATCCCCTTACATCAGGGATCCTCAAACTAAGGCCCTCCAGCTGTTGTGGAACTACACATCCTATGAGGCATTGTAAAACTGACATTCACAGACATAACTAGGCATGATGGGAATTGTAGTTACTAGTGCCTTAACAGCTGGAGGGCCAAAGTTTGAAGACCCCTGCCTTACATTCTGCACCGGCTGAATGCCAGGGGGAGGAAGAGAAGGAGAAGCAGCTGCAGGAGGCAAGGAGATTGGTTTCAGTAAATGCTGCCCCCACCGCCCCTCCTGTCTCTGTTCTGGGGGTTGGCATAGAAGCATCATCGTCTACCCATCACCTATTCGTGATCGACGTGTTGCCGACCCCAGATTGAGAACGTTTGTTGCATGAAAATGTTGGTGCAAAACCTATATCAGGGCCAGAGTTAATAGATATTATGCAGTTCAGGTAAGGGTTCGGATTATTGCATAGTATCTACAGTACCTCCTTTTAACCACTTTCCCACCGGAGGATTTTGCAGCTTAAAGACCAGACCCCTTTTTTCAACTTGGCACTTCGTGACTTTAACTGATAATTGCTCGGTCATGCAATGCTGTACCTAAACGAAATTTACGTCCTTTTTTTCTCACAAACAGAGCTTTCTTTTGGTGGTATTTGATCGCCTCTGCGCTTTTTATTTTTTGCGATATTAATAAAAAAAGAGCGAAAATTTTGCAAAAAAATGACATTTTCAACTTTGTCTTTTAAAAAATATCCAATATACTCAATTTATGTCATTTTTTTTTGCCAAAATATATTTAGCTACATGTCTTTGACAAAAAAAAAATCAATGAGCGTATTTTTATTGGTTTGCGCAAAAGTTATAGCGTCTACAAACTATGGTGTAAATAGTGAAATTTACGCAGCTTTAATTTCTGACTGCCAATCTCATTTCATGAAGTGCTAAAATGGCGGGGCAGTACAAAACCCCCCCAAACTACCACTTTTTGGAAAGTAGACATCCTAAGGAATGTCCTGACAGGCATGTTGAGCTCATTGAATATTTCATTTTTTTGTCACAGGTGTTTGAAAAATGACTAAAAAAAATTTTTTTTTTTTTTTTACACAAAGTTGTCATTGAAATGATATATTGCTCACACATGCCATGGGTATATGTGTAATTACACCCCAAAATATATTCTGCTGCTTCTCCTGAGTACAGGGATACCACATATGTGGGACTTTTTGGGAGCCTAGCTGTGTAGGGGTCCCCAAAAACAAATCACCACCATCAGAATTTCAAAGGGCGTACATTTTTCATTGCATTTTCTCACTACCTCTAACGGTTTAGGAGGCCCTGAAATGTCAAGATACCACAAAACCCCCCCAAATGACCCCATTTTGGAAAGTAGACACCCCAAGCTGTTTGCTGAGAGGCATGGTGAGTCCATGGAATATTTTATATTTTGCCACAAGTTTTGTGAAAATTACAATTTTTTTTTTTAATTTTTTTTTTTTTACACAACGTTGTCACTAAAAGATAAATTTCTCACACATGACATGTGTATATGTGGAATGACACCCCAAAATACATTCTGCTGCTTCTCCTGAGTATGGGGATACCCCATGTGTGAGACTTTTTGGGAGCCTAGCTGTGTACAGGACCGCAAAAGCCAATCAACACTCTCAGGTTTTCTAATGGCGTAAATTGTTCATGTCATCTCTGCACTACCTGTCACAGTTTCGCAGGCCCTAAAATTCCAAGATAGCACAAAACCCCCCCAAATGACCCCATTTTGGAAAGTAGACACCCCAAGCTATTTGCTGAGAGGCATGGTGAGTCCATGGAATATTTTATATTTTGCCACAAGTTCCGGGAAATATATATATATATATATATTTTTTTTTTTTTTACACAAAGTTGTCAGTAAATGATATATTGCTCACACATGCCATGGGTATATGTGAACTGACACCCCAAAATACATTCTGCTGCTTCTCCTGAGTACAGGGATACCCCATGTGTGAGACTTTTTTGCAGTCTAGCCGAGTACAGGACCCCGAAAACCAACCTCCACTTTCAGGCTTTCCAAGGGCGTAAATTGTTGATTTCACTCCTGACTACCTATCACAGTTTCGGAGGCCCTAAAATTCCAAGATAGCACAAAACCCCCCCAAATGACCCCATTTTGGAAAGTAGACACCCCAAGCTATTTGCTGAGAGGCATGGTGAGTCCATGGAATATTTTATATTTTGCCACAAGTTCCGGGAAATATATATATATATATATATATTTTTTTTTTTTTACACAAAGTTGTCAGTAAATGATATATTGCTCACACATGCCATGGGTATATGTGAACTGACACCCCAAAATACATTCTGCTGCTTCTCCTGAGTACAGGGATACCCCATGTGTGAGACTTTTTTGCAGTCTAGCCGAGTACAGGACCCCGAAAACCAACCTCCACTTTCAGGCTTTCCAAGGGCGTAAATTGTTGATTTCACTCCTGACTACCTATCACAGTTTCGGAGGCCCTAAAATTCCAAGATAGCACAAAACCCCCCCAAATGACCCCATTTTGGAAAGTAGACACCCCAAGCTATTTGCTGAGAGGCATGGTGAGTCCATGGAATATTTTATATTTTGCAACAAGTTCCGGGAAATATATTATTATTATTTTTTTTTTGTTTTTTTTACACAAAGTTGTCAGTAAATGATATATTGCTCACACATGCCATGGGTATATGTGAAATGACACCCCAAAATACATTCTGCTGCTTCTCCTGAGTACAGGGATACCCCATGTGTGAGACTTTTTTGCCGTCTAGCCGAGTACAGGACCCCGAAAACCAACCTCCACTTTCAGGCTTTCCAAGGGCGTAAATTGTTGATTTCACTCCTGACTACCTATCACAGTTTCGGAGGCCCTAAAATTCCAAGATAGCACAAAACCCCCCCAAATGACCCCATTTTGGAAAGTAGACACCCCAAGCTATTTGCTGAGAGGCATGGTGAGTCCATGGAATATTTTATATTTTGCCACAAGTTCCGGGAAATATATTATTATTATTTTTTTTTTGTTTTTTTTACACAAAGTTGTCAGTAAATGATATATTGCTCACACATGCCATGGGTATATGTGAAATGACACCCCAAAATACATTCTGCTGCTTCTCCTGAGTACAGGGATACCCCATGTGTGAGACTTTTTTGCCGTCTAGCCGAGTACAGGACCCCGAAAACCAACCTCCACTTTCAGGCTTTCCAAGGGCGTAAATTGTTGATTTCACTCCTGACTACCTATCACAGTTTTGGAGGCCATGAAATGCCAAGACAGCACAACCCCCCCCCAAATGACCCCTTTTCGGAAAGTAGACAACCTGAGCTATTTGCAGAGAGGAATGTTGAGTATTTTGCAGATCTCACTTTTTGTCACAAAGCTTTGGAAATTGAAAAAAGAGGAAAAAAAATGCATTTTTCTGTTTTTTCTTCATTTTCCAAAAAAAATTAGAGCTGCAAAATACTCACCATGCCTCTCAGCAAATAGATTGGAGTGTCTACTTTGCAAAATGGGGTAATTTGGGGGGGTTTTGTGCCATCTTGGCTTTTTATGGACTTCAAAAGTGTGATAGGTAGTAAGGAGTGAGATCAACAATTTACGCCCTTGGAAAGCCAAAAGGTGCGCATTGGTTTTCCGGGTCCTGTACGCGGCTAGACTGGCAAAAAGTCTCACACATGGGGTATCATTGTACTCAGGAGAAGCAGCAGAATGTATTTTGGGGTGTCATTTCACATAAACCCATGGCATGTGTGAGCAATATATCATTTACTGACAACTTTGTGTAAAAAAAAATAAAAAAATAAAAAAAATTTTTTTTCCCGAAACTTGTGGCAAAATATAAACTATTCCATGGACTCACCATGCTTCTCAGCCAGTAGCTTGGAGTGTCTACTTTGCAAAATGGGGTCATTTGGGGGGGTTTTGTGCTATCTTGAAATTTCAGGGCCTCTGAAACTCTGACAGGTAGTCAGGGGTAAAATCAGCAATTTACGCCATTAGAAAACCTGAAGATGTGGACTGGTTGTCGGGGTCGCGTACACAGCTAGGCTCCCAAAAAGTCTCACACATGGGGTATCCCTGTACTCAGGAGAAGCAAAAGAATGTATTTTGGGGTGTCATTTCACATATTCCCATGGCATGCATGAGCAATATATCATTTAGTGACAACTTTCTGTAAAAAAACAACAACAAAAAAAATAATAATAATTTTCCCGAAACTTGTGGCAAAATATAAAATACTCCATGGACTCACCATGCCTCTCAGAAAAAAGCTTTGGGTGTCTACTTTTCAAAAAGGGGTCATTTGGGGGGTGTTTGAACTGTCCCGGCATTTTATGCTCAATCTTAGCCACACATCACCCACTCTTCTAACCACTTGAAAATCAAGCCTTTTCTGTGCCTTTTTGTTTACATGAAAAAATATTTTTTTTTTACTAGAAAATTACTTTGAACCCCCAAACATTATATATTTTTTTAAAGCAGAGGCCCTATAGAATAAAATGGTGGATGTTGCAAATTTTTTTGTCACACGGTATTTGCGCACAGATTTTCCAAACGCAATTTTTGTGAAAAAAATACATTTTTTTTTAATTTATTGCACAAATACACTATATAATTCCAATTTTTTTGGTAAAATTTAAAAGATGATCTTATGCCGAGTTCATAGACACCTAACATGACATGCTTTAAAAATTGCGCATGCCTGCGCAGCGGCAAAAACATACGTACATTTTTAAAAACCTTTAAAAGTCTCTACAGGTTACCACGTTAGACTTACAGAGGAGGTCTACTGCAAGAATTACTGCACTCGATCTGGCGATCGCGGCGATACCTCACATGCATGCTGCAATTGCGGTTTACATATGACACTAGACCACCGCTTGCGTGCGCCATTGCGCGCAAGCACCGGGGGAAAGGGGGGGGGGCTCAATTTTTTTTTTTTTTTTTTCTTTTTTCTTTTGCTTTTTTATGTTATTTTGACACCTTTCCTTTCATTTTTTTTTTTTTAAATCATTTTTATTGTTATCACAGTGAATTTAAATATCCCCCATGATAGCAATCTGTGGTGACAGGTACTCTTTTTTAAAAAAATTGGGGTCTTTTAGACTCTAGATCTCTCCTCTGACCTTAACGCATCTGACCACACCAAAATTGGTGTGATAAAATACTTTCCCAATTTCCCAATGGCCCTGCTTATTTCTGGCGAAACAGAAGTCATGAAATGCTCGTAGCCTCCGGCATCTTAGGCCATAGAGATGATTGGAGCCATTCTCATCTCCAATTAGCTCTATGGTTAGACAATTGAACCACCGGCTGCACTCTCGGGTTAACCGGTGGGACAGGAGAGCCCGAGAAAAACCACGGAAGGCTGCGGAAGGCGGCGGTGGGGGGGGGGAGGCCCCTCCCACTGCATGTAAAAGCAGTCTAGCGGCCAATTACCTGCTAGGATTGCTTTTACATGTAAGCCGACCGCTGGCTGTAAAAAACGATACCAAGATGATGCCTAAATCTGCAGGCATCATCCTGGTATAACCACTCAAAGTCCAGCAACGTACCAGTACATTGCTGGTCCTTGTTTGGCATATAGGTTTTTTTTTTTTTCATGCAGCCTGTGGGCTGAACGGAAAAAAAGAGAACCTATCAGAAATCAGCACAGGAATAATGCGTAGTATTACTCATCATTAACCGCCCAAACAACCACCCACTGAATTTAATGATGGGTATACACGACACTATCCACGTATACCAAAATAGGATTTTAACTGCAGTGCTGAAATCAGAAAATCACCACAGCTGCTATCAGCAAAGGTATCCATATATGCTGAGCGCAAACACTGTTTGTGTCAGAATATATAAAATCAATGCGTGGTAGCCGACGAGTACCTGCTAGAGAAACAGGTCACAAAAGAATGAAAAAACAAAGGACATTAAAAAAAAGTACAGTAGGAAGAGTAGGACATATAAAATGACTGACACAACAAAAGTTTTTGGATTCTCATCATTAACCGCCCAAACAACCACCCACTGAATTTAATGATGGGTATACACGGCGCTATCCACGTATACCAAAATAGGATTTTAACTGCAGTGCTGAAATCAGAAAATCACCACAGCTGCTATCAGCAAAGGTATCCATATATGCTGAGCGCAAACACTGTTTGTGTCAGAATATATAAAATCAATGCGTGGTAGCCGACGAGTACCTGCTAGAGAAACAGGTCACAAAAGAATGAAAAAACAAAGGACATTAAAAAAAAGTACAGTAGGAAGAGTAGGACATATAAAATGACTGACACAACAAAAGTTTTTGGATTCTCATCATTAACCGCCCAAACAACCACCCACTGAATTTAATGATGGGTATACACGGCGCTATCCACGTATACCAAAATAGGACTTTAACTGCAGTGCTGAAATCAGAAAATCACCACAGCTGCTATCAGCAAAGGTATCCATATATGCTGAGCGCAAACGCTGTTTGTGTCAGAATATATAAAATCAATGCGTGGTAGCCGACGAGGGACCTGCAAGAGAAACAGGTCACAAAAGAATGAAAAAACAAACTAAGGACATTGAAAAAAGTACAGTAGGAAGGAGAAGGACATATAAAATTACTGACACAACAGTTTTTGGATCCTTTTATTTTTCTAACTGTTTCTTGATTTGGGACTGCGATCTTCTGCGATCTTCTCTTCCAGCTTGGGTCTCTCAAAATGTCGATGGACATCCAACATCTTTCGAGACCCTGTGTTTATGTGCCCTACACTGTGTCGTGCTGTACCCTACGCTAATACTCCACTAGTGTATGGTAGCGCTCGAAACATTCCCCGATGCAGAGACCAGGTTGGTCAGGACATTTGGGACAATAATAACGGGTGTCACGCCTAAATCCGCGCCTGCTACAGACACGACATCTTTTTTGGGGGTATCTTTGGGTAGGGGTACTCGGGAGGACATAAGGAAAATGCCTCTCATGCAGCCGGCTCACTGCATCTGGAAGGGGAAGTTGGGCAGGCATGCCTCCTGGGTACAGGTAGGCAAGGATGATCTCTTCCTGGAATTCCCGGAAAGATCCAGTTCGTCCTGACGCCCTGTATAGGACAAAGGCGTTCAGCATAGCCAATTGGTAAAGGTAAACAGACACTTTTTTGTACCAGCGTCTGGCTTTACGGGCAACTAAATACGGCGCCAAAAGCTGGTCGTTAAGGTCCACCCCTCCCATGTTAAGGTTATATTCGTGGACACAGAGGGGTTTCTCCACAACGCCAGTTGCCGTAGTGATTTGGATCGTCGTGTCTGCGTGAAGGGAGGACAGAACATAAACATCCCGTGTATCCTTCCACTTCACCGCAAGCAATTTGTCCGTTTTCAAGCAGGCTCTCGCCCCCCGACTAAGACGGGAATTTACAAGCCGTTGGGGGAAGCCCCGGCGATTAGGTCGCACGGTGCCACATGCGCCAATTTGTAAATCGAGAAGGTGACTAAATAGTGGCACGCTTGTATAAAAGTTGTCCACGTACAAATGGTACCCCTTTCCGGATAAGGGTGACACCAAGTCCCAAACGATCTTACCGCTGCTCCCTATGTAGTCTGGGCAGTTGGGGGGCTCCACACAGCTATCTTTTCCCTCATAGACCCGGAAACTAACTGTATAGCCTGTGGCCCTGTCACACAATTTATACAGTTTGACCCCGTACTTGGCACGCTTGCTGGGGAGGTACTGTTTCATAGCAAGGCGGCCAGTAAATTTAATCAGGGACTCGTCAACGCAGACAACTTGTTCGGGGGTAAACAAGGCTGCAAACCGCTGATTGAAGTGGTCTATGAGGGGCCGAATTTTGTGGAGCCGATCGTATTCAGGGTCTCCCCGAGGACGACAGATTTCATTGTCGCTGAAATGCATGAATCGCAGAATTTGCTCGTATCTCCCCCTGGACATGGAGGCAGAGTACATGCGCATATGGTGAACTGGGCTAGTGGACCAATATAGCCGCAATTCACTCTGTTTAGTTATGCCCATGTGGAGGGAAAGGCCCAGAAAGATCTTAAATTCGGAAACCGTTATAGGTTTCCAGCCGAATTGTCTGGCAAGGTGTGAATTTGGGTTGGCGGCGATGAACTGTTGTGCATACAAATTTGATTGATCCACAATCGATCTGTAAAGATCTTCCGTGAAGAACAGCTCATAAAAGTTTAGGGGCGTAAAACCAGCTGTCTCCACGTGGATTCCAGGTTGGGCGGTGAATGGGGGAAGTACTGGCGCTGTAGTATCGGTGGGTTGCCAATTAGGATATGCCAGCGCATCAGGGAGGGCACTATGGGCTCTACGGGCCTGTCTACGAATACGCGGTGGCTGCGGGCCACTACTTGTGCTAGCCACCGCACCAGCTTCAACTGCACTTAGGGGACTCGCCACGTCACCAGGTCTTACTGCAGTGCTGGTTGTACTAGGTCCAGGTTGTACTAGGCCGCTGGCGATTGCCAGGTCGCCAGAAAAATGAGCGGCACTAGTACCCACACTCTGCTCCATACGAGCACCCTGCGATTCCTGCATCTCAACAACTTCAGAATGGGGTCGGGTACGCCTGGGTCTAACAGGGACCCATCTGTCGTCGGAGCTATCTGTCAGGGAGCCGCTGCCGTCATCAGGTTCATATACTGACACTAATTCGGTCATTGTAGCTTCCCCTTCGCTATCAGATGACTCGGTCAGCATATAACTGAGAAGCTCTTCATCCCTGTACGAACGTTTGGTCATTTTGGTAACTAAATTTACTCGTACAGTGATGCGACTCACAGGTAATAAAAGCACCTGGTTGTCGAAGATTATTTCAAGCGCTACAAAAAAAAACTGCTAATGCTAGCAGGGATCAGGCCTGACTCTGCTAACACAGCGGTTTTGTGTCTTGTGTTTTTTTGCAAGTGACAGTAATCTATTGATTACTACACTTGCCTGGGTGAAAGGGTTAAACGCAGGTGCTGGCCGGAATCAGTACTGATCGTGCAAACACCGCGTTTTGGGAACCCTAAACTATGGGGGCGCTAGTATAGTTTTGATCAGATCAGATATTGATCTGTTCAAACACTATACTAGAAAGGGAAGTGTAGGTGCGTGCGTGCGTGCGTGTGTGGCAATCAAGGGGTTACTTCTAAACTATGCGCTGGGGATCTGGGGGGGGTGGCGGGGACCCTAAACCTCCTTTGGGAAAGAAACTAGCTAGCTAGCGCAACCTCAAGTCACAATGACACCAATACAAAATACAGTAAAAACAGTATATTATGTGTGTATTAGTGCTAATGTGACAGAGGGTGTAGGGGTTAACGGGATGTGATCAGGGGGGGATCAGGGGTTTAAATCTTTATTGGAAGGGGCTGGCGGGTATCCTAAGGATAAAAGGAACGGTGGCAAGCGCTAAACCTGGTCACAAGTCACACTTATACAGGTATATAGAAAATGCTATATACTGTATACAGTGTGTGTTATGGCAGGGGGTGTAGGGGTGATCAGGGGGGGATCAGGGGATTAAATCTTTATTGGGCGGGTGGCGGGGACCCTAAACCTCCTTGGGACACAAACTTAGTCGCCTGCGCTAATTCTGATCACAATCACACTAATACAAAAATACAAAAACACTGTATATTACGTTTGTATTAGTGCTGATGTGACAGAGGGTGTAGGGGTTAACTAGCGGTGATCAGGAGGGGATCAGGGGGGATCAGGGGCTTAAATCTTTATTAGGGGGGGGTGGTGGGTAATTCAAGTGGAAAAAGGGGGGTCGCAAGCGCTAGACCTGACCACAAATCACACTTATACGGGTATATAGCAAAATGCTATATACTGTATACGGTGTGTGTTATGGCAGGGGGTGTAGGGGTGATCAGGGGGGGGTCAGGGGCTTAAATCTTTATTGGGCGGGTGGCGGGGACCCTAAACCTTCTTGGGACAGAAACTTAGTCGCCTGCGCTAATTCTGATCACAATCACACTAATACAAAAATACAATAACACCGTATATTGCGTTTGTATTAGTGCTGATGTGACAGAGGGTGTAGGGGTTAACTAGCGGTGATCAGGGGGGGGTCAGGGGAGATCAGGGGCTCAAATCTTTATTAGGGGGGGGTGGGGGGTAATTCAAGTGGAAAAGGGGGGGTCGCAAGTGTTACACCTGTTCACAAATCACACTTATACAGGTATATAGGTATATGCTATATGCTGTATATAGTGTGTGTTGTGTCAGGTGCTGTAGGGGTTAATCGGGGGGGCGATCGGGGGTGAAATGTGCCTATCTAACTGTGTGTGGGTGTGCTTGGTGCAGTACTCACAGTAAGATGTGCTCTCCTCTCACGCTGGATCCAAAAAGACCGTTGTGGGGGGAGGGCACATCTCCTCTAAGCCTGTGTTTACATTTCACAGGCTTAGAGGGAGATCTGATTGGGCAGGACCGATCAACAGGTCCAGACCAAAAATGATTGGCCTGGACCTGATGACTGATCGGTTCTGAACCCAATCGAGCCATCGGTGTCGGCGGGCACGCGCGGGAGCGCGCACAGGACCGGCAGGAAGTAGCGACGTAGACCTACGTCACTCTGCCTGGCCGGGGCCGACTGCCGCAGTAAATATACTGTGCGCAGTCGGCAAGTGGTTAAATTTTGTGAGTACAAATATTGTTTAAAAGCATCTTACACACTATAAATGGCAGTGCTCTATACTGTAGATTTTGGCAACAGACGCACCCTGACCTAAAACGCCATCCACTGTGGACACAACCATAAAATTCTGCTGCTAGGTTTCATTAAAACAGAGCTCCACTCTAAAGGGGAAGCTTTGGTTTTCACAGGTACTCCCTCCCACTTCCAGCTATCTTTGCCGTAGCAAACTCAGCCGGAAGTTCAGCCCACCTCCTCCTTCCCCCGCTGACGGGCCGTACACAAAGCACAGCATGTTTTGTGCATGCACAGTAGGGAACCGGTTGCGAAGCCACAAGGCTTTACTGCCAGTGTCCCTTAGCTGAGATGCCGGCGGCAGCACCCGAGAGCCAATAAAAAAAATCAGCTCGGGTGAAGACACCGCTGGATTCGTGGCCAGGTAAGTGTCCTAATATTAAAAGTCAGCAGCTACAGTATTTGTAGCAAGAACAGAGGGCGCACTGGCCCAGTGCATTATCCTCAATAAAATCAGCTTTAATAAATAAATGATTAGTTATACTCACAAACATATGCTTGACAAAGGCATATTGACTCAATGTAGCTGTAACCACCAGAGTCTCGCATAACAGATGCATTGTCCTCAAGTGAACTTGTTGACGCGTTTGGAGGCTTTGCCTCTTCCTCAGAGCCAATTAGGCTGTATCTGAACCTTTTATTTATACAACCAAAAAATAGTACAAAGAGGGTGTGGTCTAGTACTAACCGCTCCTTAGTGGGTGTGCATTCCCATGGTGTTAACCCACGCAGCATTGCCATTCAACCTACAGGTTAGTCACTGATTAAGGGCTCAAATGTAACAGCTGGAGAGGTTTTGAACACAAAATAAACACACCATGGTGCCAGGGATCATCTTACCCTTAAGAATTGTAGAGGGGGGTGTATGTAATGGAACATATATGCAAAGGTTGGAAGTGTATAACAGCCACCCAATATCTTCTAAGACCATCTCTGGCAAAGGTACAGCCTGGCCAGGGGGACACTAAGGATTTTCCCATCTCATTCCTCCAGGGGCGATCCAGTGGGGGTCCCACAGATTAGGGGCCTGTAAAAACAGGACTTCAAATCGGCTGGAACGCACGCTGACCCAACCAAGAAGTGAAGAAATGTGGACGCATCATGCGCTCCAAACCACTGATGTCGCTTCCGCCCGTGTCACTTCTGGGCCATCAACATCATCATTTCCACCCTTAACTTAGCCCTGACTGTGGAGGCCCAGCACACTCCACAATTGGACGCACAGCGGTGAGGGACACCTCCCTCTCCACCCCCAACAATCTGGTGCATGCCCACCGCAACAGATCTCCCAATAAGGAAGCCCTGATTGTAATGCGTGAGCGTGTGCCAACAGGACAATCTCTACTCGGCAAATGTGTAGCCCTTTCTCTCAATGCAATATGGCAAACCTACTGTACCTACATAATGTATAAATGGGCACATATTACAATCTCAGAGCACCACTGCCTCATAGTGTCAATATCCTGTTAGTGGCAATTCCAGCTGATTTGGCAAAGCTGTTATAATATTTATGCATGACCCACTGCTTGAATCTACACCACACATGCACACCCTATGTATCTATTAATAGCAACATAATGCATCAAGGGGCATCTTAAAAAAACATGAATAGTAACTATTAATATATCTATGTAATACACAAGATAAAAATAGGACAACATACATTTAGAATTGTGAACATGATTGTCACTATAAATATAGTATAAAACACACTCTACATAATTAATTTATAGTTAAAACTATGCAGAAGGTAAGACTGTAAATGCCGCTAAAAGATACAATGATAAGTTTATTAAAACCAACAATCATAATAGTAATACTCCTAAAAAAGGAATAGGTTCCACCCTCAATGTGAGTGCGCTATTCACACGCTCCCATATTAATTCACTTAATAGCCTGTAAAAGACAAATGTATGGTGCCACAATAGATTAACACAAGAATGGATAGATTCTCTCAGCAGCTCTCTACTGTATGCAAAAGAACCAAAAACAAAATGTATGAATTTACACACACATATGAAATAAGAATCTCACGTGTTTGATACACAAACACGTGAGACCCAACCTTAGATGACACCATGGATCTCAAGATCCTTGTTAAGTCCCCCAGGGGCCAGAGATCCCAAAATAAAGATCCAATAGGTCTCCCTCTTACACAATTTTTGAAATCTCCTGCCATGATCTTGATCTCTGTCTATGGCCTCAATGCAAAAAAAACCCTAAATCCAGACGGATCCGCATTATGGTGCTGCCTGAAATGTTGGGGAACGGAGTATTTATTTCTCTCCTTTAATTTTGAATTTTTCCTCTACGCCCCACATAGAGAAGGCCACAGGGGCAGATGAGACCATATATAACAAAATTGGTACTGCAATTTATAAATTGTCTGATCTTGAAGGTACGACCGTATTTCCCTCTTTCTATGCCACATGAACGGACAAGACCCACAATTCCTCACACCACATTCATAGTTAACCCTTTTGTCAAAAATTGTGGACCACAGAATGCCTGCAGATGCAAGAATGAGTTCGGAAATTCCTTAGTGTTCCCCTGGCAAGGCTGTACCCTTGCCAGAGATGGCCTTAGATGACATCAGGTGGCTGTTATACACTTCCAACCTGCATATACCTTCCTTTACATACACCCCCCTCTACGATTCTTAAGGGTAAGATGATCCCTGGCACCAAGGTGTGTTTATTTTGTGTTCAAAACCTCTCCAGCTGTTACATCTGAGTCCATAATCAATGACTAGGCCTTACTGGCTCTGAGGAAGAGGCAAAGCCTCAAAACGCGTCAGCCAGTTCATTTCAAGACATTGCAGCTGTTATGCGAGACTCAGGTGGTTACAGCTACATGGTGTCGATGTGCCTTTGTCAAGCATATATTTTTGAGTATATCTAATCATTTATTTCATAAAGCCGATTTTACTCAGGGTAATGCACTATGCTTGTGCACCCTCTTTTTATTTCTTTATTCTAGTGCATCCAGACATCCCCAGTCTTGAGAGGGCAGCAAGGTAGGAGTTATCTAGATTTGCCAAGACTAAGACCCTAAAGTGATACCTTTGGGGGGCCCACCTCTAAGCACAGGAGAGTGGTGTGTTGTATTTGTTGAATAGTGTTTGTAGCTGCTGACTTTAATTTTCTTTTCTGAAGGAGCCTGGAGCTCCACTTTAACCACTTATGGACCAGAACGTTTTCCCCCTTAGTGACCAGGCCATTATTTGTGATACGGCACTTAAGTTATGGGATAGGAGAAAGGATGAGTGGGATACTCCAACAATTGAACTACTCACAATGCTGAGCACTTCTGACTGAGAATGCGGCAAGGCCGCAGCTTCATCCTGCCACTAGATGAATCTGAGGTAAATGTTCCTTTTTCTTAATTATCTTCAGGGCACACACCTAGTACCCCTTTTCTATCCACCAGCGGACACCCGTCCACTGACTACACTACTCCGGAGTGGCCCCCTTCCTGGTCAGGGACTTAGACAGGATCCTCTGTACTCCCGATACTGCTTTCCAGGTTCTCCAGTGCCTCAACTCCTCTAGTCAGCTCTCCTGGACCTCTGGGTTCAGCTCCACACCTTTGGCTCACCAGGCCGACTGCCTGTGACCACACACCAACCACTGCAGAAGAGAAGGCAGCCGCCACCCTCCTTCCGGGACTCTGCTTCCCGCCAAAGACCTTGAGCACATGTGCCCCTGGCTTTATATACTACACCCCACAATGCACCGAGACCGCAGTCTGTGCCAATCCCTTGGGCTGTATTAAAGCCTGTGTCCTCATAGGCTAGGTTTCCCTCACTGTCCAATGTACCTCCCCATTGGATACAGTGGGGACACTCCCTCAGACCATATGAATCACACACTGGGCACATTGAGCAGACCTAACTCACAGATCCTGCTCCCTGTTAAGCAGAGAGAATATAGAATTTACCTGCTGCTCCTCTGATAGGCAGACAGAGCCAAAAACTATACTCACTCTCTAGCACCTATCTAGGAGGGTGCTACAGATAAACTATTACTGTACTAATGACACTGGCAGGGAAGGGGTTTACTCCAGGGGAGATCAAAGGGTTAAATTCGTTCATAGAGGGTGATTTCTAACTGTGTGAGGGTTGTATTCACTGAATGAACACAGAGACCTGTGTTCCAAAATAAGAGGAACACAGAATCCCTGTGTTCTTTACTGACAGAACAGCAGTCTGCAGTGTTTGCAACAGCAGACTGCTGTCCTGTCTCCTCGGGGAGCGACCGTGGGTGCCCGGCGGCAATCGCGGCCGCCGGACCCGCTGATTGGTTCCCCTGTAGCCAATCAGCTCATGCGCATGTCCTCACTATTGGTCCCATTAAACAATGTACAGTTATGTTGTTTCGCGGAACAGAGCCGACTTGCCACAGTATATGTACTGCTGGCAGTTGGCAAGTGGTTAAGTAAGCCAGTATTGTTAGAACACCCTAAAGTGACACTAAGCTACTGTATATCCTTATTCTCCAAAACAATCCATACACAGTCACTGCTTATTGGCCTTATTTTTCATGACATTATTACATACTGTGTTTTTCTGCACTGTCCCCATAAGCTTCTGTTTGTGTGAAATGAGCAGTGTGCATTAGTTACGGTCATGTGCACTGCTCTATGCATACTACCATTCCCATAGTCCTTAAGCCATAGTTCCTAATTCATCTTAGGAGCAAGCAGGAGGCCGACTACATTCCTACATACAGTGGGGTTATGGAGCACAAACTGATTACAGCACCAAAAAAAAAAAAAAAGGAATATGGAGGAGGCAGAGCATTTATAAAGGGATTTTTTTTTTTTTTTTGAGTTAAGAATACATACTTGAGTATAATTTTTTTTTTATAAACCTGTACCAGCTTTAGACCTGGGTCCCCAAACCTTGTTCTGAATGCACAGGCCCCTAAACATTGGGACCACTAGATACAGCATTCAGACCCTTACAGGCTGCCTGCATCAGAACTGGATGTGCTGCAGCTAAATGGCCCTCTGTACAAGGGACCTTTCACATGGGAGTCATCAGTTCAGTCAAATTTTATGCTAAGAAAAACTTATTCAGGTTAAGTTCACATCTAGCCATTTTTATTCACTTGATCAGACTGCTGTACTTTCTTGGAATTAAGGAAAAAGGTCACTTCGCTTTTTTAAAATTGCAGCCGCACTGAAACTTATTGCTGTTTTTGCATCATGCAGTCTCGTGCGCTGCATTTTCAGATGTATAGGGGTGTCATTAAGAATGACGTGAATTACACACACTCCTCCCATCCGCCTAAGTATGAACCTAGCCCAATACTGATTCTGATTTCAACTGTTTACATCAGTTTGCACATCCATGTTCAGTTCAGTTTACATCCGTATTTGCATTTGTATTTTATATGTCCATTCTTTTTTTTTTCTTCTTTGAATTATTTAAAAGAATAGTTATAGGTGACAAAAGTATTAACAAAAAAAGGTCTTGCCTAAAAACGAACGTAAACAGGCCTCATCCGTTTGGGTCCACAAAAAAGAAAAAAAGCAGACTTTTCTCATTTTTTTTGTGCAGACATAAACTGAGTCAAATGTAAGCGAGTGTCTGTCTGCCCATAGACAAACATTGCAGTTCAGTCTGAAGCCATCTAAAAACAAGTGATAGACGGATCCAAACTGAACGTTTGTGTGAAAGGGCCCCAAATCTAATTTTCAGGATCTCTGGTATCAATCCTATTGTATACAATTTTCTTCAGCAATTCTTTTTTATGAATCTGCTGCAAAGTTTCTTACCTGGAGATCCTGCCAGTACCAGCACTCCTTGCTGCAGGCTGAAAATGCTAAGCCACTTTTACACAATATGTGCTGTTACTGGCGGGCTCTCCAGGTAAGAAACTTTGTAAGATTTACAAAAAACAATTGTTACTAAATGTATTTTTTAGTAAGTCTGGCATCATTTCTTATTCTAGTCTATACCATTTTTATAGTTTATACAAACTTTAATTCCCAGCGATTCCTAGCCTAAACCTTTTTATTTAGTTTTGGATGGAACAGGACTCCTGTCAGGTTCTTATTACCATCTGTGTCATTATTGGAGTGTCAGAATCTTTATACTGCTCTGAATATAACAGTGTCTATTTATGTCAATAAGCAAAGGTCTGTAAGGTAGGAGAATCTCCACTTATTTCCACAAATCAATATGTAGCGAATTCTTTTTGTCGATTAATTTCATTTTAAAAGCATATACCAATCTTAGTGAAAACAGTCTACGGTATGGAATATATAAGAATATTTATTCACAAGACACGTATTCACAATAAATGATCAGACTTGAGATGACACAAAAAGAAAACTTTACATAAAATACAAACTTCAAACAATAAATGCAATGTGATGTGTAGCTCACTAATGAAAATAAAAATGAAGCTAGATTACAATTTTATCCAGGTGTAGTATAAACCATAAATTAATATTCTATATAATCAGACCACAATTGTCTGCGCAATGCGCAGCCGATAGTCACTCCACTGCAGATGAAGCGAGAATAGGCCATGCAAAACGTGAGACTAATACGCCAATATGCGCTAAATCTGATATTAATAAAAATGTATAAAAAGCAAAAATCAGCTCTTAGAGAAAAATCTACATATGGTTAATATGGCTAGGACTGTAATCTCGTTACCCTTAAGCATGAAATGTAAAACATGTAAGAAAGGAAATAAACAATAGTAAATAATATCAAATAACAGCAAGGTATATTTACCATATTTAAAATGGCTGCTAGCTTAGAATGGTCGTTACCAGAGTCCTTAAGATGGCTGCCTTCCCAAAATGGTGGCCAGTTAGGGAGGAGTTTCGTTTGGCATCCTTGAAAATGTCAGATACAAGATGGAGCAAGATGGAGTCTGTATAGATGAGTATATGCATGGCTGTAGTAATGTGTGTGTTGTATGTGTAATGTATATTGTGTAATGTCATGTGTGTCTCTCTCATCTGGGTTTCCCTTTTTATATTGTATTGAACAAAAGGGCTGTAAAATTACCATAAGTCAAACCCAGAAGGAGTAACTTTTATCCCCATTGGTTGGGCTAACTTATCCATTAACTGGTGATGTCATTGGTCAACACCTCTAGTGTCCAGTATATTGGATATTAAAACTATATGATTTCTCCATTCTCCAAGACTATCATAAAACAACATAATAATCTTATCCATACTCTCATCTAATATACATGTCCATCTAATATCTCCATCATGCATCTAGGTGAGGAATGAATCTGGTAACACCATTTAAAAAGAATCTATTTTTAATATTTATATATATATATATATATATATATATATATATATATATATATATATATATATATATATATATATATATATTGGAAATGACTGTCTAAAAACCAAAGACTTCACTTAGTAGCAGCCAGTCACCAAAGATGGCAGTATTGTACTGCTCTTAGATTCAGTATATAGAATATTTACCTACAAATAAACTTTGAACCTATATTGACAAAGAGCATACAAATCCAGACCTTCTAGATTATTTGGCAAGGACAGAAAAGTTTTATGATACTTTACCAATTACGGAAGTTTACTGAAATCTTTCTTAACATGCAGTGATGAGTCATCAATATCAGTTAACGCTAGGATTTAGCAAGAATGAAACAACTATAATATAGAAGGTTTACATACATATCTATGTATGTTATTCATATATATATATATATATATATATATATATATATATATATATATATATATATATATACTTCCTTGTTAATATTCTCTTATATATGATTATAATGTATTTGTAAATCTTATTTCTAAATGAGTTTAAACACAGAATACTTGACCAGTGTTTTATGATCACCACCCAAACAAGATTATCTTGGTATAGCGTCAGCTAGACTTTATCTAAAGAAAGTTAAACAGACTATTTATTTATTACCTTAGGTCAACACAGCATGTTTGGGTAAACCTTTTAGAAATCTGTGGAATAGACACTTTTGCCTAAAAGGAGGTTTTAACTTTCAGTGACCTTCTACAACATGGACGCCACTGCTCAAAATTTCTATATAAAATAGAATATGACATATTTTCCATTTTTCCTTTATTTAATCTCCCCCAATAATTCTGACAGGAGAGATTTCCCCCTACATCCGTATTGGAAAGCAGACCAATATTGTGGCAATTTTTAGTGAATTTCAGCGGCTTTGCTTCCACTGGAGACTAAATATATGATTGGAGATACCGGTAATCTATTCTATACAACTGAAGCAATCTACCACACATAGGTTCCTTCAACCAGCAAGGATCATTAACTACTTCTGGACCGGAAGGATTTGCCCCCTTAATGCAGGGCTTGACAAATTTTCCTGAAATCTAGGAGCCAGCTAAAAAAGTTAGGAGCCAGTTTTTTTTTTTTTAAACTAACAACCAAGCTTTATTTAATAAAACGGATTCTAAATTTACACATAAATACGACTAGAACCCCACTCTCCTCTAGCACAATTGGATGAAAACAGACTGTCTGTCTCTTTCCATCCGATGCCATCTGATCCGATCCATCCGTCTGCTTTTGGTGGACAGGATCAGATGGCGGCAGATTACTGCTCCATAGAGGAGAATCAAGGGTCCGATCAGGTCTGCCTGAAAAACTGACAGGCGGACCTGATCAGACAGCCCGTGTGAAAGGGGCCTTCGGCTGTGGCATGGCAACGAGAAAAAAAAAAAAAAAAAAAAGGATATATATATATATATATATATATATATATATATATATATATATATAGAGAGAGAGAGAGAGAGAGAGAGAGATATATATAGATATATAGATATATATATATATATATATATATATATATATATATATATATATATATATATAGATATATATTTATATATTTTTTTTTTTTTAATAATTGGAAAAAAAAGAATTTTTTTTATTTTAATAATTAAAAAAAAAGAAAAAAATATATTTTTTTTTTTTACATTTAAAAAATAAATTAAATAATAATAACCACACTCCCTGTCAAAGGTAACTAACTGGACAGGGAGATGGTAATGAATGAATTGAGAACAAAAAGGCAGTGGAAACAGTCATTACTCCCGGCCTCCACAAGAGGGCGCCAGTTCCCCATTGGAAGCCTGTCATCTCAAGTAGGCCGAAAAGCCGGGGCCTCGATTTTCGGACGGCCCGGAAGTCCGTGCACTCCGTGCGCGGAAGTCCGGGCAAAAATGACAGGACACCTTCTGCAGGGCACCCCCAGGCGCCAGGTCGCTAATTCTAGTCGCAAATGCGACCTGGCGCCCGGGGATTGTCGAGCCCTGCCTTAATGACCAGGCCATTTTTTGCGATTTGGCACTGCGTTACTTTAACTTATTTTTTCCCCACAAATAGAGCTTTATTTTGGTGGTATTTGATCACCTGTGCGATTTTTATTTTTTGCGCTATAAACATAAAAAGAGAGACAATTTTGGAAAAAAAAAATTTACTTTCTGCTATATATATAACATTCCCAAGAACAAAAATTTTTTTTTTAACATTTTAGGCCAATTCTAAAACAAAAATATGATAGCAATTTAGTTGAAGGTGTTCAGACTTTTCTAGCAGATTAGATCGGACAATTTTGGTCGGACAATTTCAATACCATTTTTTCGCAGGTAAACAAAATCACCATTTAATACAAAACACAAGGCCCGCAGGCTGAATCCAACCCACCAGGCCATTTCATATGGCCTTCACACCTCTCCTACAGCTGTGGCACCCCCTTGTCCTCACCCCCATCTTGTCTCTGCAGTTGGCAGCAGAGAGGGGGACAGAACTCCTCCGCCAGATCCTGCGCTTCCCTGTGCAGCTGCGGAGAGACTCGTCTCTGCCCCCTGTCTCAGCAGCAGAGAGGAGGGCAGAACTCCTTCTTTTGCTCCTGAAACCTGCTGTCCCCACCTCCCCTGGTCTCAGCATTCAGCAGACTTTGGTAGCTGACTCACCCTGCACTTTCTGCTTCCCAGCTCCGCCCTCAGCTTCTTCCTGGCAGTAGCTCAATGAAAGGAGGGTTGCACACCGCTGGTATCATCCACAAGGAAACTGTATTGGAGACTGCTCAGACAGAACACCATGGCAGAGCCATGTTGATGATACCAGCGGTTTGCAACCTTCCTTTTCAGACTTGCATCATCTGCTGCAGGAGTTTGAGTGCATTCCTTGCCAGTCTACACCTGCCCTGTACCCTGCACAGCTTAAAGTGGTACTAAGCCCAGGATCCTGCATTCTCTATATTTTGTTTCCTACAGTACACAGAACATGGAAATGCAATTATTTTAGTAGATGTAAACTGCTAAATACCTTTTCTCATCAGCAGTAAAAAGCAGTCTTGTGACTTCTATCAGTATCCAGTCAAGCACAGGTTAAAGCTTGTGGGAGGAGTTTCCATTCTTCTCCTCACTGTCCTATGAGGCTGCATGGCCCTTGACCCTCTGTGTGGAGAGTACTGATTGGCCCTTTGTTGATCACATGCACTCTCCCAAAAAAAAAAAAAAAAACCCCAAGCAATACACACCAAGCTGAGCATGTGCAAAGTGTCCCCAAGACTCTGCACTTTCAGCAGATGGATTGTGGACTGTGGAAGAAGGGTAGAATCGGAGAAGACAGGATCAAACAGCCTTTTTACACAATGCAGAGGATTAATCCTTTAGGTTCCACAGTGAGTAAATACAAGCATGCTTTACTGCATATGCAGACTGATTTTACTGTTGTGGATTTAGTAACACTTTAAGTTATCACTAAAACCTGTAATAATTGAATGCAGAGGCTATTATTTTACATGATAAAGAGTAGATACATTTATGTAGTCCTAAAGATACAACCAGCCCTTTTGAGGGCAACCATAATGTTGGTGCGGCCCGAGATTAAATGGAGTTTGACACCCCTGATTTAATGTCTTCGATTGCTTTCTGTTATTGACAACAATTGAAATTGCAAGTTCAATAATTGTCTGCCACATTTATGGCCAACTGAAATAATAGGAAATCTCACAATGGGGACCGAGACAAAACACATTTTTAGTAGAGTGGGGGAGGGTCAGTGAAAATCCCCCCCAGATGGGTTTCAGAGAGAAAAAAGAGGGAGATTGAAACTCCGTATTGTATCCCTAAAAAAATAAATTAAATCTAACTGGAGTTAGACTTTACAGCTCTGAGTATACCAACAACCCCACCCCCCCCCCCCTTCCCCCCAGGATTTTTTTTTTTTTGTCACCTTCAAGTTGTCCCAGAAGACGCATCTGCTTTAGTCATCAAAATGTTCCTTGAACATATTTGGCGATTCTGTCCCGCTCTCCTCTGCGTCCCATTCTCTTATCTCAGGAATCATTAAACTCAGAGACAGTTTTAGAAAACAGGGGCAGAAATTTTGGTTGTGTGTGGAAGCACTGCATGTCCTGGCAATGTACAGAATAAGCGTTAAACGGTAGCTATTTTCTTTCTCGCTCCTGTGCTGCAAAGATTAGTTTGTGCTCCCCAAATATCCTCACCAGGCTTTGAAATGTATCAACTTTTTGCAGAAGTCAGAATGAATTTTTCGTAATAAATTTTTTTCCCTGACCCGCCATCTGTTGTGTCGCTCGCAATGAAGTGTATGATTTTAAAAAAACGGAAGGAGATTAGTGGAAATGAAAGTATAGATTGTGGATTATGGCGAGCAGGGGAAAAAATAGGAACAAGACTTAGAGAAATGATTAGAGAAATATTCTCTCTGCTTTCCTGGCATATTGCTGTGATAATGCAGAATAAATACCTTGAAAATCTCTGCATTATTGGAACAAGAATCTTCAGGTCAATTTAATCTTACTAAGAAGAATTTATCATAGATGCAGCACATTGCAATGTGCGGCCGGTCCTAGCGCTGAGGACCATCCACCAGTAAACCGCTCACTTCTTATTATGTAAAACCTATTGGGTTGTGCACATTGTTGGGTATGGTTTTTATTTCCCAAAAATCTGTACTTTGTTACTCCAAAATAAAAAGTACAGAACTCATCAATTGTTTCAGAAAAAGGCCTGAGCCTGGCTGTCCTCAGTCTTTTTTGGGTCTTTGTTTTCCAGCTACACTTTCAGATCGTGCTTTCTGAATTCAGGCAAAATGAGTGAATACGTGCACCACACCAGTACTTCTAGTGTTCATAATCATTTATTTTATCATAGAGATCCAGAGTAAAAGGAAATGTTTTGTGTCTAAAACTATATCCCCCTCTTCAGGGCCTTCAGTGCTATACATGGGCGTCCGCAGAACTTTTTTCTGGGGGGGCATCATTTTAGGGTCACCCATGCTTTGCCCCTTTTCAACAATGTCATGAAGGGGAGGGTCATTATAATTTATTTTGAGTGTTTTTTTTAAAGGGCAAACAGCAGCATTTATATTTAAAGCATTTGTTAACCTAACAAAAACAATTTATACTGTTCCCTTAAAGCATGTTTTACAGCTTGTGCTGTGTAATTTGCCCCCCCCCCCCGTATCACCTAAAGTACCTGGCTGATCCTGGCTATGTCCTTCCCTCTGTAAACTGACCACGGTATACCATGGCTGCTGAGCCCTGACACCATGGTCAGTTTATGTGCTTCCATCATCCGCAGCGCACCTGTCCTATCTCCCCCCTACCTCCCTGCCTGTCTTCTCCTTTGTCAGTCCCCCCCCCCCCCCCCTGGTGCTGTAGTTTCATTTAAAGTTTCATATCCTGTCTACAGTCTGTTTAATAATCCTGTATGCTCCTGTGTCTGTGTTTTATAAAAATAAGAAAAACTTTACAAGTTTTCAGAGCACCAATTGCTCGCTCACGTGACCGGCCGCCTCTCCCCCTCCCCTCCTCCTCCCCTCCCGACTGATGATAGCAAGGAATACTCGGACCCGCCCGCTGCAGGTAGCTGTCAGACAGGGAGAGGAAAGAGCCGACAGATCACATGAGCGGCGCTCTGAGAACTGGTAAAAAAGTTTTTTTTTTTTTTTTTTAAACACAGACACAGGGGCACACATGGTTATTAAACAGACCAGATAGGATGGTATAAAGTGGCTTAAAGAGGTTGTAAACCCAATTTTTTTTTTTCAACCTGAAAGAGAAACCCATAATGAGCTAGTATGCATCGCATACTAGCTCATTATGAAATACTTACCTTAGAACGAGCCCCCACCGTGCCGCACGCTTACCTCTATGATGGGCGACATGTTCAGTCGCCCGTCTTCCGGGATCGCGGCATCCGGCCATCTGATTGGCCGGAGCCGCGGTGACGTCACTCCCGGGAGCCAACGGTCACGGCACGGGGATCTGAAGGAATGGCACCAGCGGCCGTTCCTTCAGAGCGCATGCAACAGTGACGTCACTGGCTGCATGTAAGGTAAATATCTCCTACACGGTACATGTTTAGGAGATATTTCCAGTACCTATAGGTAAGCCTTATCATAGGTAAGCCTTAGCGCAGTTTAGCGTGGAGCCCTGTGGGCAGTTGTGGCAGGAGACTGCAAGTTGTATTATATGTCAAAAGGAGTATGTGCTCCTCCATACTGCAGATATTATTTCCACTGCATCTCCAGCTGACCACAGAGGAACCCAAGAAGGATTGTGTTGCTTCCTTCAAGAACCATCAATCATCAGCAGTCACCAGGGAGATCCAAATAAAGAGTTCCTTCACTAAAAAGTGACGTTCCAATTCTTGACAGTTGTTGGTAACTCCCCTAATGGATCCTGGGTCATCCCACCTGCCATGAGGGGCCCCCAGCTCTCTGAAGTAACAAAGACAAGAACTATGCCCACTAAAGTTTCAAGATAGAAGCAAGATGGTAACTCCAACGGACTCCATCCAAAAGTGAAATATCACTTATGGATGGACTGGTCCTTAAAAGGAGTGCATGTGGCTTTTGGTTAGTCTTCTGACTGATGTTTCAACAGATGGCACAGACAATGCGAGACTGATTTCAGGAAGGGGGGGGCGGGAGATTTCATATGACCACTCATGTTGTGACATCAGATGGTCCCTCAGCCAATCACACAGTCACCTGGACTGCGGCATTTGTGTTTGCGAAGTATTGTTGTGGATTGTAGCTGGCTCTTTGTACATGGAGTTGCCATGGTCACTTCTCACTGAGGCTTTTCTTCTTTTCTATTCTTTATTAACAATTTATAACGATACATTGAAAAGGGTTACACATGAATAAAACACACTGCGTCTTCTCCCTTCAAAATATCGAAACAGGACGCATGCCGACATTATCTTGTTTATAAATACTCAAGGGGAGAGCAAGGTTCTAACAATATGTTTATTAGGTTCTGTATACAATCCCTCTGCCCGTGCAGAGGGCATGCACTCTTTGAAGGCACCCAGGAATACATTTCAGTCTATCTAAAGCTACATTTTTATTTATTTCTATTTTTAACCCTTTCCCTACTGGCTGTACATATATGTGTGACAGCACAGAGTGAGCCCTATTTAGTGCTGCCACACATTTGCATCAGTGTTTTGTGTCGGAAGCGCATTTAGTTGCTTGCTCCCAGCACTGTAGTGATGATCGATTGGGAACTGGTTGGACAGGCTCCTGATCATGTGATGACTGTGATAGCCACTCACAGTTGTTGTAGGCAATTGGTCTAACAGACCAAATACAGCGCTTGCTGATAATCAATCTAAAACAACAATTAAGTGAATATAAAGTGCAATAGTGTTGAATAAAATTGATGAATCACACAAATATTAATATAGATCAATTATGAATATATAAATAGGCTAGATAAAAATACAATTCCTGTGAATAAAAAGTGCATCAGTTTTGAAAAAAAAAATTGAAAAAGTGATTGGTGGTATTTTCAAACAAACAGTGTCCTTAATAAAATTGATTGTCCAAAGTTCATACAAAAAAGTGCTCGTGCTCAGGCTTGATAAATATAATCTCGGCTGTTTCTTATCCCAAATGAATAGTGTAGTTGGGTCACTTACCAAATGAAGTGGGTACTGAATGCCGTACGGCACCAGGACCTATCAGGCTTTATAAGCCCCCTGGGCTCAAAGGATCTCCTCGAGATATTATCCCATGGGCTGGCGACGGTCCCTCAGGCTCCCGTAGTAAACGATCCAGTTGAATATGGGGGAGAAAGAATACTCCAGATAGTGCAGTATTTAAGTTTGAGGCAATTTATTTACCCTATTTATGGGTTTTCAGCATAAAAAAGACTTGTAGACATTACATTGGTGGCCAGCGGTGCGGGCTGCACGTCCTCTCGGAACTAGGCTTCCGGCTGAAGCTCTGAAGACGTCACCGGAAGTGACGAAACGCGTCAGCTTGGAACGCATAGCGTGGGTACGTTACGTTGGTTGGAGCGCAAGCCGGGAGCCGGAAGCCTAGTTCCGAGAGGACGTGCAGCCCGCACCGCTGGCCACCAATGTAATGTCTACAAGTCTTTTTTATGCTGAAAACCCATAAATAGGGTAAATAAATTGCCTCAAACTTAAATACTGCACTATCTGGAGTATTCTTTCTCCCCCATATTCAACTGGATCGTTTACTACGGGAGCCTGAGGGACCGTCGCCAGCCCATGGGATAATATCTGGAGGAGATCCTTTGAGCCCAGGGGGCTTATAAAGCCTGATAGGTCCTGGTGCCGTACGACATTCAGTACCCACTTCATTTGGTAAGTGACCCAACTACACTATTCATTTGGGATAAGAAACAGCCGAGATTATATTTATCAAGCCTGAGCACGAGCACTTTTTTGTATGAATTTTGGACAATCAATTTTATTAAGGACACTGTTTGTTTGAAAATACCACCAATCACTTTTTTCAATTTTTTTTTTTTCAAAACTGATGCACTTTTTATTCACAGGAATTGTATTTTTATCTAGCCTATTTATATATTCATAATTGATCTATATTAATATTTGTGTGATTCATCAATTTTATTCAACACTATTGCACTTTATATTCACTTAATTGTTGTTTTAGATTGATTATCAGCAAGCGCTGTATTTGGTCTGTTAGACCAATTGCCTACAACTATTTTTACATTGTCTACAGCAGCTGCTACCTCACTGTTATATTTAATTATAATTATACATATTTAATAGAAATCATTATTAGATTGCACATTATACCACATTAAACCCTTTCTTCCAGTGGCGCGTGGAAATATACCAGTTTATATTTTTCTTTAACTCACAGCTGTTGCATGGTAGGAAGGACTTTGAAACATCTCAGCTGTACCTCTTTGTGCACTATTGTTTTTCAGAAATTATTAAAGCTTAAGTTTTATTTTTTTTTATGTTTGAATTTCCATTAGAAGATTTCCTCTCAATTCCTGTGACAGTGAGGATTAAATAAATTTGGTTTACCCTTCGCTTTCTCTCTTGTGATAATGATCACCAGGACAATATAAGGGGGGATTTTTTTTTTAATATGCAACCCAGGTGTCATCTCTGTGTTCATGTGATAAGCAAGGTTGTCTTCCTTTTTCTTACCTCCGATCATGAGCTGTATTAACTGATGTAGACAGTAGCAATGTTGTAATGTTATCGGCACTGTTCTCTGTAATATTGTACTGTGTGTGTGCAGAGCACCATGAAGGCACACCCCAGGGGTGTAGATCCATGACACTCTGGGCTCACAGGAAGTGGGGGAATGATACTGGGTGTCATTCAGCCCAGAAGATCACTACATGCAGTAGGATGGAGGAGAGCTTCGGACAGGTGAGTAATGCAGTAAAAGATGCATTTTTTATATTATCTCTTGTTTGGGATTTATAAACTTTTTTTGCTTAACTGGAGTTGGGCTTTATTAATGTTCTATTTATATGGGTCAATTATATAGTTATCTGGAGAGACAGCTTCCCTTGATTGCACACAGAACCCCGATAGTATTGCATTGTGTCATGTTAGCGGGACCCAGAGCTGATGACCCACGTCGATGAAGAGTGGAATGGACCTGTCTTGGGTAGAGTGGACACATAAAACTTTCTGGATATAGGCTCCTCTTCCTTAGGCATGCCAGCAACAGTTTTAAAAGCCCCCAATGATGTACCGTGACAGGTCAAATGGCAAGCTGTGGAGCAAAAATCTGATGAGCCAGAGGGCTAAAAACAATAATGACAGAAATGAGCAAGCAAGAACCGTAGTGATGGGACAAAATGTTGTCTTAGTACTGAGGGCCTGAGGTAAGGTAACTTGAGGTACAGAGAGATTATTTTTAATGTCTGTTTATTGCTGATGCGGCCTCCATCACCCGATGGAAATTCATTACGCTGTCTTCCTTTCTGCAATTTAAGGCTTTTCTTTTTTATTTTTGAGGGCTAAAAAGTGCCTTCTAAAAGCAACAAACCACCGGTAATAAAAGTTTTTTGTCACCAGATTTCACCTAGTGAACTGCACACAGGCTCAGCTTAAAGGAAAGTTTACTCCACAGAAGACTCAGAAAAGTCTCCTCACCCTGGAAAACTGCACTTGGTGGGCCATCCTTGTCTCCTCTCTGGTGCCCGCAGTGAGCTCCCCCCTGCATCCTCCAACATCAATAGAAAGTTCTGGTTAAAAAGATGTCAATTACATTTAACCAAAGAACAAAATAAATTGCAATTTAAAACCTGAATCCAACGAGCCCCCTAAGGATGACAGATAAACTCTTATAAGGTGTGATCCAATTTGCTGTACTAGGGAGAAAATTTTAATAGTCAGTTATATTATTATTATTATTATATAGGATTTATATAGTGCCAACAGTTAGCGCAGCGCTTTACAATGTTAGGGCAGACACTAAAGTTAGAATACAATTCAATATAGGAGGAATCAGTGGGCCCTGCTCAATATAGCTTACAATCTTAGGCCCCTTTCACACTTTCAGACCGTTCAGATCCGCCTGTCAGTTTTTCAGGTGGATCTGAAAGAATGCCCCATGCATCTCTATGGTGCATTGGATGTCAGCGGAGACATGTCCACTGACATCCGATCTGATCCTGTCCGTCAAATCCGAACCGATGGAAACCCTATTTTCCATCCGTCTGGCGGATCGGATCTGATGAGAACTGACAGCTCTGTCTCTGCACACAGCGCGGAGACAGAACTGCCATCCGCCTGCTCAGTGGGGGATCGGCGGAACGAGAAAAACAGAGTCCGCCGACGGAGAGGCAAGTGTGAAAGGGGCCTAAGAGGGAGGGTGAAGTGATACAAAAGGTAATAACTGTGGGGGATGAGCTGATGAAGAGAATAAAAGAACAGTTGTTAGGTGGGGGCAGGATAGGCTTCTCTGAAGAGAAAGGTTTTCAGGGATCGCCTAAAAGTGGATAGAGTTGGAGATAGTCGGATAGATTGGGGTAGGGAGTTCCAAAGGATGGAAGAAGTCCTGAAGGCGAGTATGGGAGGAAGTAACGAGGGAGCTAGAGAGCAGGAGGTCTTGGGAGGAAGGAGAGGACAGTTGTTGTTAGTTTCTTTTGAGCATTTATAAATACATCAGCTTTTCTGAAGCTAGAACTAGCTCCTGTGTCTATTCCACATTTTCACAGCACTTACTATATAGAAGCCTTTTCATTTGAAGGGAATTAAACCTCTTTCCCTCCAGATGCAAAAAGTCCCCCTTGTCACTTGATCTTACTGAACATTTTTCACTATATGGATCATCCATGTATTTATGCATGGAGATTACATCTGGCCTTAAAGTAATTGTAAAGCTTTGTTTTTTTATTTTTTAAATAATAAACATGTTATACTTACCTGCTCTGTGTAATGGTTTTGCACAGAACAGCCCCAATCCTTCTTATCTGAGTCCCCCTACCAGCACTCCTAGCTGCTCCACCTCCCCCACCACCACCACCACCATGTGCCCCCATAGGAAGCCACTTCCAATCAGGGCACTCGATCCCTAGACAGGCGGTTTCTGTCTAATCAGACACACATTGGCCCCACCTCCTGCTGTCTACGCACAGGTTTTGATTGCCAGGAGCAGGAGCCAATGCCTTCCCCTGCTATCAGCCAAGCCTGTGAGCGCTGGGAGAGGGGAGAAGAGCTGTTTCAGACATGCACAGCGCTGGATCCAGATTGGGTTCAGGTGAGTATTTGGGGGGGGGGGGGGCAGGGGGTGTGCTATCATTAAAGTGGTGATGAAGGCTTAAGTTTTTTACCTTCATGCATTCTATGCATGAAGGTAAAAAAACACCTCTGTGCAGGAGCCCCCTCCCCCACCCCACCCCCATACTTACCTGAGCTCCGTCCCAATCCAGCGATGTGCATGACAGCCTTGGCTCTCCAGGGACTCTCCCTCATTGATTCTGTTTTTTTCTGCCTAGTCAGGAGTAAGGACCTCATTCTTTTCTGGGATCTCTGGTCCTGGCAATTTTTTCTTTTTACATTTAATTTTTTCCTCTTTTTATTAATTTGTTCCTGTGAGAGCTACAATCCAGTGCATAGATCCTTAGGGCTCCCCCAGTCCCCCAGTCTGGCCAGCGAGCACTAGGTCGGCCACGACTAGAAGCCCTACTGGACGGGCTGGCCTGTGAGTTAAATGTCTCTCGAGGGCACATACGAACTGGCTTCGGCCAGAGTTGCAGCTTTTCCTCCTGGCCAACAGCACCCACATTAGAGAGAGATGTCCTGTCCTGAGCGGTGCCCACCCTGTTCCTGGTGTGGTAAGGGGGGCTGGTTGAAGTTGCTACTGACCTGGCTGACTGGCTTTTTGCTGGGGTGCAACGGGGGGTTGGGCAGCCATCCTGGGGGTTGGTGACTAGGGCAGGGATGTCCTCTGGGCTCCCTGCGGCAGTTGCTGGGCTGGGGGAGTGGATGTTTTAACATCCATGGGTACGCACCTCACGCGGGTGGATCCGGCCTACTCACTGGAAACCATGTGAGGCGGACCCTGTGAGAGAGGCTGATGCCACTGCCTGCCATTTGGGCATCCGCTTTCCCCTCCGCTGCCCCTGGGTGGTTGGCTCCACTGGGGTTCGCGTCCTGGCGGCTGGGCGCCTTCAAAAATTTTGGCTGCGGCTTGCAGCCTGCGGCCTTCAGTTTGGAGGGAAGCCTTAGTGTGTGTAGCTGAAGCCCCCACTCTACTTTTGGGCACCTGCCAAGCTGAGGATCCGTGCTATTGCGGCTGGGCCTCACAAAAATTTATGTCGCGGCTTCCGGCCTGCTAGGCCATGTTGTCAACTTGGCACCTCCCTTGGAAGGGGTAGTGCTCTGGGGACGCTTCACTTTTTTTTTTAATGACAACCTTGCCGCCATTATTGTGTGGGACACCTGCCCTGTTTTAGTGAGGGTAACCTGCCTGTGCTTCCACGTCACGTCGGGTGGCCCCCTTTTAAGGGGGCTATGTCCTGTTATGTCTTCTATGGAGGGCGACCCCCTTGTTTTTTTGCGGGGTCCGATAAGTGGTCCATTGTGGCTCCTTGGCCGGCGTCCCCTTTGCGGGATCACAGTCGGCGGCCTCCCCTGATTATGTTTTTCTGGGTGAGTTTAGTATATAGCAACCATACTGGGTCTGCGTCTGAGTGCTCAGATAGTGAGGATGATTCCTCTGATCCTCTAGCCACGATTAAATAGGTGCTGGTGGATGCACTGTTTGTGTCAGTGTGTGAAACTTTAAAAATGGAGGTTGCAGGTTATGCGGTGTCGAAGGCACGGTTCCTTTTGGCACACACAGGCCCTAAAAAGCGGTAAGGGTGTTCCTCTTTCCGCTTAACCAGTGAGTCCACTACAGGTGGACGGTTCCATCTGTAGTGGACTCACCGGTTTCAAGGTCAAATTGAGCTACCTTGATTCCAGTTGAGGAGTCTCCGACCTTTACAGGTCCAACTAATAAGAGGGTGGAGGCTCTGACCCGCCATATGTGGCTGTGGCTGGTTTGGCAATTAAGCCGGTAATTACTATTGCCCTGGTGTGACAAACTCTAACCAAGTGGGCTAAGCTTTTACGCCGGGACCTGGAGGAGAAGCAGCTTCCCCCTACCTTGGTGGAGCTGGCGGATCAGTTGGTCCAATACAGGATACAGTTTTTTACCATATTAGTCATATGCCGTGTGAGTGATATCCAGCTGGGTGTTTTAGAGATATCACTCTGTGTTAAGAATGTTTAATACCAATCAGCAGTCTTTGCTGGAGCATACTGGGAGTGTTATTAAATATCCAAGGTGCTTTCTGGAATATGGTCTTCCCAACCTTGTTTTGCTTTGTGAGGATGCAATTGTAAGATCTTGCCTGGATCTGGAACTTAGAGCCTAGGAACCTGTACTGCTGAAAGGATCTCTTTCCCTGGGAGGTCCCCTTTAGGATTCTGCCTTGGAGTGCTACTGTTGGGCCTAGAGGAAGCAGACTGCAGTTGTCCCACACATGGAGGTGGTGAATGACTGACATCAACAAAAGAGATACCACTAGAACCTCATTTGTCCAGGAGCCAAATTCTAGGGTTAGGTGTCTAGCCAATACAGCCCTGGGAGAGAGGAACTCTTAGAATACATTCAGAAGACCAGAGAATGTGCTCTATGTAGCAACCTTCAGGTATCCTGTGCTTCCACCACCGTTCTTTCTGTTCTTCATACAATGGAGAAATAAATCTACAAAAAACACTAACTAAATTAGGGCTGGCCATACATTCTACTATTTACTTGCATAATTTTCTTTTAGATTCATCAAAACCATAAAATATGAGGTCAAACCTAAGGCCCTTGCACTACATAGTTGAAGGTAGATCTAAAGGAAATTGAATAAGAAAAGTGTATAATGTATGGCCAGCCTTACTAGTGCCCATCATTCTGGACATCCTGAGATTAAACACTTCTTGAGATAAGTGTGTGTGGGACATTATTGTCTAGTAAAAGTGCTTAGAACATTGACAATGTGGTCACTGGGGGACTGAGGATCAATATGTAGTGATACACTATATTACCAAAAGTATTGAGACACCTGCCTTTACACGCACATGAACTTTAAAGAGGAAGTAAAGTCTATGTTTTTTTTTTTTTATTATTTCTTCTTACCTGCAAAGTAAAGGCATAATGTGCTAGCATTGCATACTAGCACATTATGTGACACCTGCAAATGAAGCCCTCGTCGTCCCCACTGGAGGCCTGCATTTATCTTTGCCTATCTTCCTTCCGGGACTGAGGATTCTGGCTGTGCTACTGGCTGGAGCCGCGTGACATCACTCCCGAGCATACGCATGGGAGCCGCCGGTCATGGCACAGGGCTATGAAGAAACTGCACGGGCAGTCGTTCCTTCAGTGTGTATGTGCCGATGACGTCATCGGCGCAGTATACAGTAAATATCCCCTAAACCTAAATGGTGCAATTTTAGAAGATATTTACAGTACCTATAGGTAAGCCTTATTATAGGCTTACCTATAAGTACAAACATTAGATGGGGAGTTTACAACCACTTCTGGGTAACAGAGCTATAACAGCTTCAACTCTTCTGGGAAGGCTGTCCACAAGGTTTAGGAGTGTGTCTATGGGAATTTTTGACCATTCTTCCAGAAGCGCATTTGTGAGGTCAGGCACTGATGTTAGAGAGAAGACCTGGCTCGCAGTCTGCGCTCTATTTTATTACAAAGGTGCACTGGTCCAAATCATTTGGTGGAAGGTGGATTAAGGTCTGGGGTTGATTTTCAGGGGTTGGGCTTGGCCCCTTAGATCCAGTGAAGGGAACTCTTAAAACGGAGTTCCGCCTTCCTCTCCAAAAATTAAAAGTCAGCAGCTACACATACTGTAGCTGCCGACTTTTAATATTAGGACACTTACCTGTCCTGGAGTCCAGCGATGTCGCGACCACAGCTAATGTTTACATCGGCTGTCGGGTGCTGCAGCCGCCATTGCCGGTAAGGGAACCCAGCAGTGAAGCCTTGCGGCTTCACGGCCGGGTCCCTACTGCGCATGCGTGAAGCACGCTGCACATTTCTATTGGCTCTGCGGCGGGGGAAGGAGGAGGGGGCAAAACTTCCGGAACAGATTGCTGCGGCGCCGTTTCCCAGAAGTGGGGGAAGGGTACCTGTCAAAAACAAGTACCCGTTCCCCCCTGAAAGGTGCCAAATGTGGCACCGGAGTGGGGGAGGAAGCAAAAGAGTGGCGTCGCTATGTGGGTGCAGGGGGGCGGACCAGAGCCAGAGTGTGACACAAGGCCTGGATTTAAACCGGGCGCCGTGGCTCCCTCCTTCCCTTCCAGGATCTCTGTTATCCCCTGAGCTCCTCCACGTGATGTGCGAGGAGGATGGGGGAGGAGGGAATGAGGCAGAGACATACATTGTGCTAGATCGTCCCACACGGCCTCCCCCTGCAGCCTAGGCCCAGGAATTTCTCTCCCTGCCAGCCCTGCTCACTGCGGACCCGACTATAGCCACCTCCTCCTCAGCTTCGATGAGTAAATAAGCCGGATGGAAGAGCCGAGGAGGAGGAGGGACACCTGCCCATGGCTGGGGTCTGTGATTATAGGAATCTTACAGAGGAGGGGGACAAGGTGGGGACATGGTTATTGGAAAAGCGGGGGGGGGGATAGGGCAAGTGACATTTATGCTGCCAGGAGTATTTTTTGGGGGGGGGGTTAGATGACGTGTGCTAGGAGGGTGCTTTGTTTTGGGTTAGAGACTAATTATGCTAGAAGGAGGGGGGCAGCTTTGAAGTTTGTCCTCCCTCAACATAATTCCTCTCCCCTCCCAAAGCACCCCCTAGCACATATCCTTTAACCCCCTCCCCCCTCAAATCAAAGATCCCATCTTGGCTCCATCCATCCCCCAATCCTATCCCAGCTCCATCCACTATGCCAGGCTGGGGGGGGGGAGGCGTGCCAATGCACCAGCCTGTTCAGTGCCGGGGGGGAGATGGCACCATGTTTTACTGCACCAGGTGACACCAACTCTAGTGACGCCACTGGCACCGGAGGTGCCCCCTACTTGTTGGCCAGCTGTGCAGGTTAGGGACAGCCTGAGAAGGAAAAGGGACTTTCGGCCACGAAAAGATCTGTGTCTCCCCCCATCCAGACGGGCAGATAATGGATCCTGGCATCCCAGGTAATGGCAGCTGAGTGAAGGTGTCAGTGACAGCTGATGATCTCCCGCAGAGGATCCCCAGTTACACATATACAGGTACCGACCTCCCCCCCCCCCCCACACACACCTTCGAGCCCTAACTCCACAGACCGGCTACAGGAGTGTCTGCATGAGACAGACCCCCCCTCCCCCGGGGAGCTGGCACTCTTTACTGCCCCATGACTGACACACATGGGTAGTAGGCCTCAGCCTGCACTGCACCCTGCTGCCTGAGACTGATCCCTGTCTATTTACTACCCTAGCCTATCCATTTACTACCCTAGCTTGTCTATATACTACCTTAGCCTGTCAATACACCTGCAGACCACCGCTAGCGTTAAGAAGAGAGTCGGTATCACCACTATTTGTCTTCAGGCTGGATCCAGAGGCGCAGTTGCAGGACCACAGCTCAAGAAATTGGTGGAGAGGTGCCACAAAAATATCCACCCCTGCTACCTCCACCATTATACAGTATCTCACAAAAGTAAGTGCAAGCCTCACATTTTTGTAAATATTTTATTATATCTTTTCATGTGACAACACTGAAGAAATGACACTTTGCTACAATGTAAAGTAATAAGTGTACAGCTTGTATAACAGTGTAAATTTGCTGTCCCCTCAAAATTACTCAACACACAGCCATTAATGTCGAAAACCACTGGCAACAAAAGTGAGTACACCCCTAATTGAGTTTGACAAAATTGGGCCCAAGGTGTCAATATTTTGTGTGTCCACCATTAATTTCCAGCACTTCCTTAACCCTCTTGGGCATGGAGTTCACCAGAGCTTCACAGGTTGCCACCGGAGTCCTCTTCCACTACTCCATGACGAAATCATGGAGCTGGTGGATGTTAGAGACCTTGCGTTCCTCCACCTTCTGTTTGAGGATGCCCCACAGATGCTCAATAGGGGTTAGGTCTGGAGACATGCTTGGCCAGTCCATCACCTTTACCCTCAGCTTCTTTAGCAAGGCAGTGGTCATCTTGGAGGTGTATTTGGGGTCAATATCATGTTGGAATACTGCCCTGCGGCGAAGGGAGGGGATCATGCTCTGCTTCAGGATGTCACAGTACATGTTGGCATTCATGGTCCCCTTGATGAACTGTAGCTTCCCAGTGCCGGCAGCACTCATGCAGCCCCAGACCATGACACTCCCACCACCATGCCTGACTGTAGGCAAGACACGCTTGTCTTTGTACTCCTCACCTGGTTGCTGCCACACAGGCTTGACACCATCTGAACCAACGAAGTTTATCTTGGTCTCATCAGACCACAGGACATGGTTCCAGTAATCTATGTCCTTAGTCTGCTTGTCTTCAACAAACTATTTGCAGGCTTTCTTGTGCATCATCTTTAGAAGAGGCTTCCTTCTGGGACGACAGCCATGCAGACCAATTTGACAGGCTGACCCCCCCCCCCCCCCACCCCTTCAACCTCTTCAACCTCTGCAGCAATACTGGCAGCACTCATTCGTCTATTTTTCAGAGACAATCTCTGGATATGATGCTGCGCACATGCACACAACTTGTCCTGGTATACCGCTGTATGGTCCTGGCCACCATGCTGCAGCTCAGTTTCAGTGTCTTTGCAATCTTCTTATAGCCTAGGCCATCTTTGTGTAGAGCACCAATTCTTTTTTTCAGATCCTCAGAGTTCTTTGCCATGAGGTGCCATGTTGAACTGCCAGTGACCTGAGTGAGAGCGATAACACCAAATTTACCACCTGCTCCCAATTCACACTTATACCTTGTAAAACTAACAAGTCACATGACACCGGGAAGGGGAAATGGCTAATTGGGCCCAATTTGGACATTTTCACTTATGGGTGTACTCACTTTTGTTGCCAGCAGTTTAGACATTAATGGTTGTGTGTTGAGTTATTTTGAGGGGACAGCAAATTTACACTGTTATACAAGATGTACACTCGCTACTTTACATTGTAGCAAAGTGTCATTTCTTCAGTGTTGTCAAATGACACAATACAATAAAATGTTTGCAAAACTGTGAGGGGTGTGCTCACTTTTGTGAGATACTGTACACGGACAGGGCAAAGGGGGGTGGGGTCAGGGATGGAGCCGGGGGGGGGGGGGGGCACCAGCCCTGAATACAGCTGAAGCGTATTCCCCATAAAAGGTCTGTTTATTTGTACACAATTTAAAATAACATGCCGTGGTACATTACAACATTCTGGGCAGTTGGATGCTTGGCTTATGAGATACACCTTATATCCCCTTACATCCATCAATTACAGTAAAAATGCCATCAAACACATTTATTTCTTTAATATACATTATTCATCAACTCTAATGGAGTTAACCTTGGGCCATATAGGTGCCAAAGAAGCATTCACTACTTAAACCTCCACAAAGTATCATAGCAGATATTCTCTTTGTATTTCCAAGGTCATCCTCCTGCTGACTATTCAACAGGTGTCCCAAGCTTATTGGATTGCACATCTAAAATATATATTAAACTTATTTATGTTTGACAGACATGAGCACCCCCGTAGATGAAGATGATACTGCTATGTATTTACACTGTAGATTACCTCTGCAAGACTACATTCACATAAGCGCTGAACACACTCTGTGATTTCCAAAATCAAGTACCTGCTGATTCTTGCATCTGCACATTAATTCCAGGGATCAGGTCAGTGAGTGGGTTATAGGGTCTGGGTAGAACCAACCTATAAAGTGGGTTTGATGGGCAGTTCCCTCATATTTAGAGGCATGGTCTGAGTAGGACCAGCCCATAATGTGTACGTGATTTGGTGCACAGCCACCGGGGAAGTGGGCAGATGAAATGTAGACTATAGGTTTCAGCAGGGCTTGACAAACCCCAGGTGCCAGGTCGCATTCACACCTAGAAGTAGCGGCCTTGCGCCTGGGCTAAACTACAGCAGGTGTCTTGTCCCCATGTGGCCCCCCTGTGAAGCCGCGGCTTTGCGGCCTGCAGGAGTGAGATACACCGCTCACTCTGTTGACTGAGGGCATTCCCTTACGTTGCTTTCCCTGGCAGGGGAACTGGCACTTTCTTCTGGTGGCCAGGCTGTGACAAGCAGTCATTGATGGACCTGAGGGCTTCCCCTGCCTGCTCTCACTGACAGCTGGGAAGAAGTACAGGTGTTGCCAGCCCCCTTTCCATGACAGTGAGTGGACAGGGAGTGTGGGGCAGCTGGTTGGAATGGTTTCAGTTCGATTTACACACCCCTCTCCCACAAAGATGGAAACTGTTTTCCATTCATTTTTTTTTTTTTTTTTCTTTACATTCATTTTCTTTTTCATTTTCAGTTTGCACTCTCTTTCTGCCATGCCACAGCCACCACACAGCTGAAGGCCCCTTTCACGTGGGCTGTGTGATCAGGTACACCTGTCAGTTTTTCCTTGCGGACCAAATCGGACCTCCAGTCTCCTATATGGAGCGGTGAATGTCAGCGTTCACATGTCCGCTGACATTGGTCATTATCCGATCCGATCCTGTGCATCAAAAACAGATGGATGGTGGTCCTATTTTCCAGATCAGATGGCATTGGATGGAAATAGACAGGCGGTCGGTTTCCACTTGATTGCCTCATAGGGGAGAGCGTGATTGTGTCTGTGTTTGCTCTGCATAGTGGAGCAAACACAGACCTGTCATCTGCCTGCTCAGCAGGGATCAGCGAAGAGATCCCCCGCTGAGCAAGCTGATTCCGCTTATTGGAGGCGCCCCTGTGAAAGGGGCCTAAAGTGGCATGAGTCACTGGATCTTCTATCGCCTCCACCTTGCTGCACCTTCCTTCCCTAGTGAGTTGCTGGCCACCACACCACTGTACACATGGGCCGAATGCCATCAGGCACTTCAATAAATATTTGGCCCGTGTGTATGGCAGCTGCTTCAACAGAAGCCAGCAAAACCGGAAAACCAGCAGTCTAGTAACTCCCGTTCAGCAATGACCGGAGTGTTCTGGTGTGGGGGGGGGGGGGGGGGGGGCAAAACACAATAGCTCAGCGGGAGAGATTGATGTACTAACATTGGATTGTTAGTACAGGGGCTCCGACCTGGGCTGATATTTTTTTTTTTTTCGTTTGACTTTACATACATATTTATTTTATTTAATTATTTATTTCAGGTGCTTATATAGAGCTGTCAATTTACGCAGCGCTTTACATATACATTACACATTCACATCAGTCCCTGCCCTCAAGTAGCGTACAATCTAAGGTCCCTAACTCACATTCATACATACATAGTAGGGCCAATTTTTATACAGGATGCAATTAACCTACCTGCATGTCTTTGGAGTGTGGGAGGAAACTGGAGTACCCGGAGGAAACCCACGCAGACACAGGGAGAACATGCAAACTCCAGGCAGGTAGTGTCGTGGTTGGGATTCGAACCAGCGACCCTCTTGCTGCTAGGTGAAAGTGCTAACCACTACACCACTGTGCCGCTATATGGTGGCCAGGTGACAGACAGGCTGTGATGCTGTCTTTCTGCTTTGGGCCTGTGTCTTACTGGTGATGGTCCACATGCCTACCACTGTGTTGCATAAAGTGCACACCCCCCCCCCCCCCCCAGCGCCCCTGTTATGTATCCTGGGCTCCAGAGGCCTGGGAACAGCATAGCAGGGTAGATCTTGTTCCTGACCCAGAAGTGATGTGTATGACACTTCCAGATCCCAGTTCAGTGTCCCCAGCCAGCAAGTCCCGGGAAAGAATGTAATGCAGTGCAATCTGCATTACATTCAGTGGACCACAGGGGAGACATGCACATATACGCACGTACAAACATAAACGCACGTGCTGGGGAAGCTTAAACATAAACGCAAACGTTGATTGCGATACACGTTACATATCACCGCACACAAACTGACTCCTAACTTCTTTAGCTGGCTCCTAAATTAAAACAAATTTGTCAATCCCTGGGTTACAGGGTCCCTGTATCCAGCACCATATTGTTGGTAAGTATAATCGCCCAGGATTAGTTTAATGAAAGCTGCAGATTGAAAAGATTAAAAATGACTTTTGAAATGACATTAACATGGTATGAGATTTGGGTGATTGGGTTTATATTGATTTTATTACACATCTTTTATATTGATTTCTATACACATCTTTTATATTGGCTTTTATACACATCATCCTGGTACAGAGAACACATGGTACAGAGGTGGCAGCTCCAGCATGATTTATTCATACTCTCTATTATACACATTTATATAAGAAAATATTATTAATAGTACAAACATCCAATGTACAAACAGGTATTCACATAGGGCCCAAGAAGAGTCCTGGTGGAATTGTGCACATATAGATGGGGTTGCAGGGGCCCCTAAGCAAGATCATGATGCAGCTTTTGTCTTGGTGTCGAAGACCTGAAGACACGATTTGAGGTGATGGAGAGATCCTCCAGCTGTTGTCTAACCAACTTAGAATACAGCTTCTCACTTGCAGAAACTGTGGTGTGGCATTGGAATTCAGAGTTATCCTATCTACTCTGTGTTTTAGTCCCTAGTAGTTTCTAATCTGAGATGCCACCTGGACCTCTAACTACCAAACGTGGCTGTTGGATGCTTACCCTGGCTCTAGCCTATACCCTAAACTAAAACTAGCTATAGAATCCAAGACTAGAAAGGACAGGAGCTGTATCTAAACTCTATTGCAAAAAACAGGTTCATCTACTATTATGTTGGAAGGTGACCACTACACACATACAGTAGCACAGTCCTAGCTATCTGGCACTTTGCAACTTCGATAATAACAATTGAACAGAGATACTCTTGTCACAAGGATTCAGATACACACTCAAGAAGTTATGGGCAGCTGCAGGTATTACTATTAGAACATAGGAATACTTACATAATAGTCTCTGCTTCTGGTCTGGGTGAAATACAACAGCAGCAGCAGCTCCTGCCTGTGTAAGGTAATATTGCTCAGTTCCGTGGGTCTACTTCCTGAAAACTCCCCTTTATATAACATTACAGTCCTCCAATGGGGGTTTCTGACCTAACTAGCAGGGACAGGTAATACCCGTCTTCCAACTAGTTAACTCTGTGATGATTAACACACAATAGCTATTATCAGATTTAGACAGTAGCGGGCAGAAGATCACCACATATATTGTAGATAGTTTAGTGATGCTCTTGAAAGACACAACAATATTTTATGGAATATTAGTTAAAAAGTAAATCTCCTAAATGTTTTTATGTTACATTTTTGATTTGTTGGTAAATGGCAGGATTTGTGTCCCTATCAGTCATGGTTCAGGTGATGATATGGCAGCTAGGGAGGTAATTGTCTCTTCTGGGCCGATCAAATATCAAAGTGTTCTATTCCAGCCTTCCGTGGTGGCCCAGGGAGCCGTTAATGTAGTGCAGCTGTCACCTCAATATAAATGCCGGTCACTCGCCCGCTGAGGTGAGAAAACAATTATTCTAAGTACAATAAACACAGTGCTGAAAATTGTATCTCCCTGATAAACGGGCTGCAGTCAACAGCTAGAAATTAATGCAAAACACCCGAATCAGCTAACCCAGGAGTTGTCACCTCCATTCGCTCTTGGAAATTTACTGCAGTAACAAAGTTCAAGTCCTGGCTTTTGCTTCCGGGAGAGAGAAACACAGCAAATGAGGAGGTGTCATTGATTGGCTGCTGATTACCTGCAGCACCTGGAGTGCCAATGACTTCAAATTGGTAGGTGTCAATAGGCCTCAATCGTAGGTAGAACAATTTCTCTTTTTGGGGTTCTCATGCCACCAGTAGACACAAATAATTTTTGGCTGTGGGGTTCAGGGGAATCATCTTACCTCCATATTAGCAGAAGCTAAAGAAGAATTGTAAAGAAATTCTAAGCTTTTTTCTAGAAACACCAAGAAAAAGTCTTAAACTGGAGTTATTTTTTATTGATGTTCTCTAGAAACATACACAGGTGACAATGCAGCACTGTGGGGTCCTTCTACCAGTCCACCTACAAGCCTCCATTGCTTCCTCCATTCTATTTTTACCACCAGGTAGAGCGTTTGAAACTGACCACATGCTACAATCTGTACAATTTTCTTTAGCTTTACCAATAACTATGTAGTGTGAGCATCTCTCTCACTGGACACAAAATTAATTGTTTAGTTAGGCCTTCAAATTTCATAATTGTTGGCAAATATAAAGCAGATAGTATAATCAGATTGTATTATGTGTGGCCACATTTTTACATGCGTCCTTCACCCAGTGACCACTGAACCTGTACCTCAGTCACTGATATCTGCCAATCCTTCTATTGTTTAATACCTTTATATGAAATGATGTCACTCTGGATGGGCACATTAATATTGCTAATTACAGATCTGTTATTGTCAAGCAGTGAACTGATCCTACAAATGGCAAGAAAGACCGCTCACCGTCTTAAACTTAAAGGTTAAACTTGTAGCTGCCACAACAGCTGCAGAGACGCAGGTTGTGCTATGGCAGCTCTATATACTGTCTATCATATCCTGCCAGTCCAAATTCTGCTTATCCTGTAAAGCAGTGGTCCTCAACCCTGGCCCTCAGGGCCTACTAACAGGCCAGGTTTTCAAGATAACTGAAATACATCCCAGGTGATATCATTTGCTGCTCAGTGATTGCAGTACTCTAGTCTGCATCTCCCCAAGGTAATACTTAAAATCTGGCCTGTTAGTGGGCCCTGAGGACCGGAGTTGAGGACCACTGCTGTAAAGGCACTGTGACAGGAGTCACTTTGGGCAGGGGGCTTGTGGAACCCAGGTTACCTTAGAGAAGTTGAGAAACTCCTTATCCAGCTCCCCTGGCCTCTCCTATGTGTAAGTCACCCTGTGTCTATTAGGGGCACAGGGTGACCGAGAACCCCAGTTGGGTCTGCACTTACTAGACTCACCATACAACCACACCAGACTCAGAATTTTATTTTACCCCTGTTATCCAGGGTTCTATATGTGTGATTGTGTTGAAAGAATAAAGGGGCTCTTTCACTTAGGACAGCAATATTTATGAAAAATTTCCCTCAAGAAATATATGAAGATAAATAATTCCACCTTTCAGACTTCTAGAAATATTGTAGGAGTGTCTCAGACCATTGTTAGATAGTTTGAGGTATCTTGGAAGCAAACGATTATGGACTGTACTGTGTATGTGGATTAGCTGCTAGAGGGGAGGGGGGATTTCTCCTGCACCCTTCCTAAAGGCTGTCTGTGTGTCATGTTCATGAATGTAGTTTACCCTGCCATGTGTCATTACGCAAAGAGTGCCAGATTGTCCCCTCAGTGTATATCTCTTTGTACCTGTGTTTGAATAAACATTCTTATGCTTCTTACCAACCTACAATGATGCCTTAGACCAGTGACTGGGTGGGCTAAGGGATTTTGGATCGTGCTGGTACCGGGCAAGGGAAGCTTATATGGCAGACATACTCCTCTTGAATATGGGGGTCTGACACATGCATTATGCAAATTAGGCAAATATCTGAAAAGGGGGGCCACTGTATGAAATCAGCTAATGTCTGAATAGGTTCTTCAAGAGGGGCTGCTGTGTAAAATGGGTTTAATGTCTGGAATGGTTCTTCTGGAGGGGCCGCTGTGTGAAATGGGTCAATGTCTAGAATGATTCTGCCGGAGAGCCACTGTGTGAGATTGCCCAATGTCTGGATTGGTTTTCCAGAAGGGGTCTCTATGCGATATGGGCCAACTTGTGGAATGGCTCAATAGGAGGAGCCACTGTGTGAAGCTGGCTGGTGTCTGGAATAATTCTTCATGATTGGCTGCTGTGTTAAATGAGCAGATGTTGAATCGGTACTTCAGGAGGGGCCACTGTATAAAATGGGTCAATATCTGGAACGGTTTTCCATAAGGGACCTCTATGTGATTGTTGATGTCCTGAATAGTTCTCCAGGTGAGATGCTGTAGGCCAATGTCTAGAATGGTTCTACAGAAGGGGACGCAATGCGAAATGGGCCAATGTCTGAAATAGATCTCCAGGAAGGCCTCTGCAATAAATAGGCTAATGGTTTTCCAGGACTGCTGCTGTGTGAAATGTGCAGATCTGGAATGGTTCTCCAGGGAGCCTTCTGTGTGAGATTGGCTGATGTCTAAATCGTTTTCCAGATTGGAGCACTGTGTGAAATGGGCTGATGTCTGGAAAAGTTCTCCGGAAGGGGGCACTGTGTGAAATGGATTGATGTCTGGAATGGAGCTTTCATTACCATTGCCAGTCCAGATATCTAAAAATCAAATTAGGCTTGAATCACAGATGGCACAAATCACTGGGAGGGAGGATTAGTCGGCGATAAATAGGTTATGATCTGACACACAGAGTCCTCTCAGCTCAGCCACCAAACACACCGCCTGTCCTGGCACAATTATATGTCCAAGTTTTAGGCAGGTGTGAAAATATGCTGTAAATCAGGAATGCTTTCGGAAGTGGAAGTGTAAATACAGTTAAACCTTGGATTGAGAGTAACTTGGTTTAAGAGCGTTTTGCAAAAGTACATTTTTTAAATAAATTTTGACTTGATAAACAAGCGATGTCTTGATGTACAAGTAGCGTTATGTCACAACTGAATATAAAAGAGAAGAGAGGTGCCTCTAAGTGTAGCAATATGATTACATTTATTAAAAGTACAACATTTAGCAACTCACATGGTTGATGATTAAAACAGGCACATCTAAGAATGCAGGCATCCGGGGTAAAGCTGTCCACATAAACCAATCTCCGCACCGCCATTTACTTCAGCCCTTCCACGCTGCACTCCATGAGTGCTTTGAGCCTCGCTTTCAAATTGGCTCTACTGCAGGGGTAGTCTTCTTGGTCACGATTGCAGACTGATGGCGGTGAGAGCCGGCAGTGAGGAGGATGGTTTACCCCGGATGCCTGCATTCTTAGATGTACCTCTTTTAATCATCAACCATGTGAGTTGCTAAATGTTGTACCTTCACTAAATGTAACCATATTGCTACACTAAGAGGCACCTCTCTTCTATTTTATACTCTGTAGCTCCTGCTTGACTTTGCTTCTAATCCCTTTGTGGAGGCGCCATTTGTGGATGGACATTTTATGATTACACAACCTATCACATTGCTATAATCTTTTTATATGGACTATAGACTGAAGGACTTATGAATAAATGGTTGTGGAACGAATCATCTGAGTTTCCTTTATTTCAAGTGGGGAAATTTGCTTTGATGTACGAGTGCTTTGGATTACAAACATGTTTCCGGAACAAATTATGCTGGCAATCCAAGGTTTTACTGTAGTTTCTTCTTAATTGGAAATTAATGGAACAGAAGAGAAATCCAAATCAAATCAATATTTGGTGTGGCCACACTTTGCCTTCTGTCTCTTCATGTAATCCCAGACAGATGATGAGTTCAGGGCTCTGTGGGGGTCAAACCATCACTTCCAGGACTCCTTGTTTAAACTGAAGATAGTTGTTAGCCACTTGCCGACTGCCTAACGACGATTTACGTCGGCAGTCAGCCCCTCACAGGCAAAGTGACGTAGATCTACGTTGCTAGCCTGTGAGGGTCTAGGGAGCGAGCGCGCGCCGCCGGAGGCGCGCTCCCGTGTGGTCACGGACCCCCCCCCCCACGCGTGTGACCAGCGGACCCCATGTCCGCCGGTCACTCTGCGATCGCCGCTGCAGAGGGAGAAAGTCAGGCGGCTAGTGTAAACAAGCCGCCTGTCATTCTCCCCTGTGTAGAAACTGTGATCACACGGTTCTACTATGTAGGACCGTTGATCACTGTTTCTACAGCTCAACAGACAGCCAATCACAGTTAGAATCACGCCCCTAGGGACACACACAGCCCCTCCCTCTCAAATAAAGTTAACCCCTTCACTACCAGTGTCATTTTGCAGTAACAGTGCATATGTATAGCACTGATTACTGCAGTAATGTCACTGGTAACCCCAAAAGTGTCAAAAATGTCAGTCAAGGGTCCGATCTGTCCGCCGCAATGTCGCAGTACCGCAAAAAAATCGCAGATCGCCGCCATTACACGTTAAAAAAAAAAACAACAAAAATGACAAAAATCTTTCCCTTTGTTAGTAAACGCGATAACTTTTGCGCAAACCAATCAAAATACGCTTTTTGCGATTTTTTTTACCAAACATAGGTAGCAGAAAACAAATTGGCCGAAAATGTTAAAAAATTTTGATTTTTACATTTTTTTTTGGGGAATTTCATATAAAAAAAATGTGAAAAATATTGCTATTTTTGCCAAATTGACGCTCTTTTTTTGTTTATAGCGCGTGATCAAAAAATCGCACAGGTGATCAAATACCACCAAAAGAAAGCTCTGTTTGTGGGAAAAAAAGGACATCAAATTTGTTTAGGTACAGCGTTGCACGACCGCGCAATTGTCCGTTAAAGTCACGCAGTGCCGAATCGCAAAATACCCCCTGGTCAGGAAAGGGGTAAAATCTTCCGGGGCTTAAGTGGTTAATGACATTGGCTGTATGTTTGGGGTCGTTGTGCTGCTGCAGAATAAACTTGGGACCAATCACATGCCTCCCTGATGGCACGGCATGATGGATAAATATCTGCCTGTATTTCTCAGCATTGAGGAAACCATTGATCAGGCAACATTAAAGATCATAGACGCAGTGGTCCTCGTTGCCTGTTTCATTGTGCTTTTTAAAAAGACCTTGAACAGCGCATTTTGAAACCCCAACCTGCTTTGAAATCTTTGCCTGAGAAAGACCTTGCTGATGCCGTATATCTACCTTGTGTCTTATTGCTGTGCTCAGTCTTGCCATGGTGTATGATCTTTGACATGAAACTATCTTCCACAACCTCACCTTAGTAGCAAAGTCTGTCTATTCCTCACCCAATTGTAAGCCTCCTACACAGATGTTTCTGTTTCAGTTAATGACTGTGTTTCAGGTTTCAACCTACAGTCAGAGTTGTATAAAGTACTCGAAAACCCATACTTGAGTAAAAGTACAAGTGCTCGATCAAAAAGTGACTTGAGTAGAAGTGGAAGCGCTCGATCAAAAAGTGACTTGAGTAGAAGTACTAAAGTATTCAACATTGTTTGTACTTAAGTATTGCAAGTAGTTTTTTTAAAAAATTTGCTACTCAAGTACTGAAAGTAAAAGTACAAGTACTGTGTTATGTAGTTATTCAAGAATGAAGTCAAAAGTTTGAACATCATATTGTTTTTTATTATTTCAAATGCAGCTTTTATTTATACATACAGTAGCTTTTATTTTCGTATGCGCTGATAATACACGTTTTGAGCTTCATGAAACCTGCCATCTACTGTTCTGGCAGTGGTAATTTTTATAATTGTAACGAGTAACTATGCAGCACAAAAAAAAAATATCGGAGTAGAAGTATTGAAATCATTGAAAAAATGTAGTGAAGTAAAAGTGGAAGTAGGAGAAAAAAATTATACTCTAGGAAAGTACAGATACCGCCTTTCGATACTTAAGTACAGTAGTGAAGTAGTTCTACTTAGTTACTATACATCTCTGCCTACAGTACATATGAAATTGATGATCATTGGCACCTGCTTGGTATAATTGATTATTCATACACCTGACTCTAATCCTACAAAATCCCTGACTTTGTGCAAGTGTAAGAATTGATGCTGGTTTAAAGCCAAAGGGTAGTAACATCAAATACAGATTTTCTTCTGACCACTCACTTTGCATTTGGTAATTTTATAAAAAAATAAACTACAAATATATATATATTTTTGAAAACATTTTTACTTTAAAGCATTTCTTCATACCGGCTTAAAATCTTTACTGTACCTCTTTAAAGTAAATGCAACCCCCAGTTCTGTGCACTGTATTACACACAATTGACATGTTTTTAAATAAAGTCTTTATTTTCATACTTTTTTCCCTCCTTTGTTACATTTCAGCTCTGCTTATATCTGAAGCTTCTTTGCAGCCAATTCATGTTTACAAGTACTCCAATGATGGCTGCATGGCACTTTTTCAGTTCATGTTTCTGGATTGTGACAACAGTGGACCATGTAGTGTGAAGGTGATGCACACCAACAGCTCAATGTAAAAAACTGCTGAGAAATTAGTTTAGATTTGGCTCCTCTTAAGCCACGCCCTCCAAATTGTTTCAGTATATCAAGCTAATGGCATCCGAACCCAGCTGTCAATTCTCAAGTTGTTTTATACATTTCACATGTCTTATGATGCATAAATGTCTGAGTCTTGCTCTATAATCCGCTTCCATGACTAAGTTTCAGAAGCAGAGCAAAACATGTCAGGGGGTATGGCTTAGGAAGAGCTGAAGCTGAGGCAATTTCTTACCATTATTTTACATTGAGCTGTTGGTGTGTGGCATCTTCACACTATATGGACAGCATGCTTCCTGGATTAGCATCCCAGATGCCAGCCCCCTTTTAAGTAGAGGATCACTGGAGTAGCAACATTCAGCACTTAGAGCGGCATTCCAAGCTATAATGGGTAATAGTGGACTGCCTTCTAATGTCACAAATGGGAGCAGTGCATTCAGAATAGCGCAACCTTGGTAAACCTTGGGAGCCGTACCCAGGTTTCATGCTGTGGGGGTATGGGGCCTCACCGTGTCTCTTAATTATGGAACACAGTCCCTAAAGACCCCTTTGGTGGTGTGTCCAATGTGATGGGCAAAGCTTGGACTTTATACACAATTCAGCTTTGTAGATAGGTAAGACACAATCTTCTATTTTGCTTCTGACAATTATTGTTAAAGATTCGAGAAATTTTGAATGGTATTTACTTCAATGTATACTTTTAAAACTTGGTGCTAAAACCTCAACCATTTGGAGCTACATTTTAGCTGGATGCCATGTTTCATCACACCACAGGTCACACACTTTACTGCAATTTCTGCCCAGAGTCCTATGGACTCAGGCACTTCTTAATGCCCTTTAGCCACAGGATGGTCTAAACATGGCTGTGTTCTGCTTCTGAACATGCTTACCCTATATTCCGTACCTTACTCCGTGAATCCCCCACAGGGGAATAAACTCACATGTAATCATGGTGGAGACCAGGCAAAAGGGAGCCATTACAAAATCACAGGCAAACATTTGCTCTGCCAAAGGTCCGGGTAATACTCAGAGTCAGAGTCTCAGTGTGACGTTGCACCCCTGGCATCGGAGCAGGAGCTGGCTCGAACACCGGCATACAATTCTAGCTCTATTACATGTAGGCAACAAGCAGTCTATTTGATAAAAGCAGAATTTTTGCATCTATGTCACAATTCCTCAGGCAAATAGCAGCCTTAAATACAGTCTGCTTTGCCCAGGGCTCAAAAACATCACGCTGTTTTTCTCTTACTACTATTTCTCTGTTGGAGTCAGATCCCAATATGCCTTCCCTAGCACACACAGAAGGGGAGGAAGAAGACATTGATGCAGTATTGGAGGAATCTCTAGTAGGAGCTTCAAGTAAATGCTTGCTATTGTGAAAAAACTCACTGCTGCCATCCGCAAAAGCCTTGGCATTGTGCAGCTTTACTTACCTCTGTCTTTCCATTACCCTTTTTGTGCAAATAGACCTGAAAAAACCTTCAAAATATTTCCTGTTTATGAAATATAGAATGTGCAATCTAAAACTATTGGGTCACTCCAGAAAGGATTTTTACACCTCCCAAAATGACCAAACTCTATTGAGTATTCTTGTAGTTGATCCTGCCATCTCAGTCCTAAACAAACATTTCACTGTAGCTACTGAAGTTGTTCCTTCAAATATTTTGCAGATAGAAAGTTTGAGACACTCTTAAAGGCCCTCGTTACTCTCGCAGACCCAGTTCTGCAGTGCGCTTCTGCTGGAATTTCATTGTGTCAAATTGCAGCTAACTGGACTAGTTGAATAAATCAGGGCTGTGGAGTCGGTAGATAAATGTTCCGACTCCGACTCCTCCGTTTTTTGTTCGTCCGACTCCGACTCTGACTCCTCTGTATTAATATGTATTAATCTTTCGACACTGACTTGGGTGGGTGGCATTGCAGTAACTATTCTGGCCACATCACTAACGATCTCTGGATAAACAAGGATGGCTTCTTCAACTAACAAGATTTCATTTTCCAGCAAAAAGACTCTCTCTTTTCATCATTGAAGATGCAATGCCCTCAGCTATTAACCTTCCATTTTTGTTCAGGCGATATAACAGGCTCTTCCATTCCAAGAGGAATTTACCCGGGGTTAGATCGTCACATTGCAACCTCTTGGTGACAGTGAAGGGGTGAGAAAGAAGGTTCTCCAGCTCTTTTGTTTGTGTCCACTGGCTTTCAGTTAATGCAAGATTTGCATTGTTTATTTCCTCTATGAAGTCTTTAAGTTCAAGCAAATGCTTCACCATTAAATAAGTGCTTCCCCAGCGAGTTGTTTGATCCAAAATGGCTCCTTTTCCTGCACGTCTTTTCAAAATTGCATCTGTTTTCGGGGCCCTGGCTGCAACAGTTACTTGCCGTAATTTGCCAATTAGTGTAGCTGCATGGCGATCTTTTAATCCATCTCTTATGGCAAGTTGCAGTGTATGAACAGCACATCGCATATGATGAATAGTAGCAAGTTTCAATGCTTCTTCAACAAAGTTGTCAAAAAAAATGTCAGCATTCTCTTCAGTTTCTAAACTTTCTCCAATATGGGCGGCACAGTGGTGTAGTGGTTAGCACTTTCACCTAGCAGCAAGAGGGTCGCCAGTTCGAATCCCAACCACGACACTATCTGCCTGGAGTTTGCATGTTCTTCCTGTGCCTGCGTGGGTTTCCTCCTGGTACTCCGGTTTCCTCCCACACTCCAAAGACATGCTGGTAGGTTAATTGGATCCTGTATAAAATTGGCCCTACCATGTATGTATGAATGTGAGTTAGGGACCTTAGATTGTAAGCTCCTTGAGGGCAGGGACTGATGTGAATGTGCAATGTATATGTAAAGCGCTGCAAAAATTGACAGCGCTATATAAGAACCTGAAATAATAATAATAATAATAATAATACTTGCAGAGCTGTCTTCCTCTAATATCTGTTTGTTACCTTCTTCATCTGCGTTCATCTTCTCAATTGTGCTCAACATGTTAGAAGCGTTATCTGTCACAACACATAAAATCTGTTCCTTTGTAATTTCAAAATCTTCTAGAACATCCTCCACTAACTTCTGAAGGTAATCACTGGTGTGATGTGCCTGAGTGTCCTTTAATCCGAGGGCCTGTGTTATTGTTTTGTTATTTTCATCCACAAATCTAACATTATTAGCAAAATAATTGACTCTGTGACGTGTGCATGCATCCATTTTAAGGAAGACAAAACATCCTTTCAGAACTTTCTGTAGTTCTTCCTTTTTACGTTTGGCCTCCTCAATTATAAGTTTCCTTTATAATTATAACTTTTTGTGAATTGGGACATTTAAACTTGCTTTTTTTTAAATTCCAATCTAAATTTAGCAGGAGTAGGAGTCGGAGTCGGTGCATTGTTTGCCGACTCCGACTCCAGGTACCCAAAATTTCCACCTACTCCGACTCCTCGACTCCGACTCCACAGCCCTGGAATAAACAACCAACAAGACATGTTTTTCAGAATCTTCCTTTAGTAGAACATTTTAAGAAACTATCTTCTGCTCTGCTTTTTTGTGTGGATGCCCTTAAACTTGTCATACGACAGATTTCCACAATGGCTCCAATTTCCATTCTTTAGAAAGCAGAATCTTGCAGCTAAAAGCCTGGACAGTTGAAGCTGCCTGTAAAAGATGCCTCACACATGTCTCTTCATCTATTTAATTGAAGACATTTATTTTTAGAGGCACTTGACCAGTTCATCAAGGATAACAAAGGGAGCCTCTACCTTTTTAAAACAGAGAGAACCTAACAAATCTACCCAGGCTTCATCTTCAGAAACCAAGTTCAGTCCCTCCTTTCGATGCAAGACTTATGCCATAAAACCCAGCAAGTCTTTCCCAAAGCCCTCTTCCCAATAAAAGAGCACCCTCACTCCTAAGAGTTTGGGGAACATCTGTTACAGTTTGCTTCTCTGGGTCACAATAGACCGCTTGGCATTCAGGTCAGACTACCTAGATGACCTTCTCTTGAAGATCTCATCTACCACCCAGCTGTTAACAAACATCTACAGGACAATTCATATATTCCAAGCTTTCCGTTGGGTGGGATTTAAAAATAAATCTGCTCTACAGCCTTTTCTTTACCTGGGATACTTGAGTCTGTTCCTGGACACATCCCATACAAAGCTTTTTCTGCCAGAAAATAATATTCTCACTATCTGAGCATGTTTCAGAATTGAGATAAAAAAGATGTCCCCCTTCAAGATTGTACCACTTGCCTGATTTCATTTAAGAGCTCTCCAACACAACTTTCAATTGACTTGGAACAAGCATGCCCCTTCTCTTGACCTATCTATGGTCCTATCCAGTTAACAAAGGACTCCCTATCTTGGTGATTTTCAAGCCCAGCCAAAACAATGGGAAGGCTATTTCCTTCATTATCACTGGAAAGTAAGAACAACAGATGCCAGTCTTTAGGCAAAGAGTTTTCCAGTCCCTCATGGTCCATGGAATGTGGTGAAAGCCAAGCTCCCCATCAACGTCCTGGAATTCAGAGGAGCAGTTCCATTTGCTCTACCACATTGGACCCCTCCTTCTGCAAGGACACCCAGTCAGGGTGCAAGTCATGCAATGGTCTACATCAACGATCAAGAGGGCACCAAGAGTGATTCAGCCTTGAAGGAAGCAAGCCAGATATTCTCCTGGACAGAAACCCACTGTCCAGTGATCTATGCAGTCTACTTCCTAGAAGTAGAAAATTGGAATGTGAACTACCCACAGCCACCACCACTTGGATCAAGGGGAATGGGCCCTCTTCAATCTGATATGTCAAAAATGGGGGACCCTGGATGTAAACATCCAGCCACAAGATTCAACAACTGTCTTCCTTTGTAGCCAGTGCCAAGTATCCCCCTAGTCCTAGCCTTGGATGCCTTGAAATTCCCTGATCTCAGTGATCCCACCAGTGTGAATCCTGCCTCATTTACTCAAAAAGATAGAGCAAGAAAGGAAAACTGATTCTAATTGCAACAAACTGGCTCAGAAGAACCTGGTACAAAGGCATACTAAGAATTCTTAGCAGAGAATCCCTGGCCTCTTCCCAACAGGCAAGATCTGCTATCTCATGTTCCTCTATTCCATTCTGTTTCACAGACTCTGGGTTCAATGACATGACTGTAAAAGCCCAGACAGAAGGGTCTCTGAATCTGTTGTTCCTTCATTGATAGATTGAATATTGTAGCTGGAAATCCTTCTTAGCTTGGTGTAAACCTAGGCATTTCAATCCCAGAGATTCTCCCTAGTGCCCACTGTACTTACCTCCATGGATGATAAGCTGTCATTGTCCACACAGCTGATCTGTCCCTGGACCCCTACACAGGCATGGGCTGCATGGGCACTAACAGCTCATCACCCACATAGGTTCTCTTTTAAAGCTCTCTGACTTCAATCTCCCTTATTCAAGGTGTATCTTGTATAATGTTCTCCTTGAAGCACCCTGTGCTTCCTTGGGATCTCAACTTGCTTCTTTCTGCCCTGCAGAAACAACCCTTTGAATCACCCAAAGCAGCCTTTTTGGTTGCTATCACATCAGCCAGATGTGCCTCTTTGAGTTGGTGGCCCTCTCCTGTAAGGAGCTATTCCTCATACCTCACACAGGCAAGGATTTCTTACCCCCAAGACCATCCTTTTTCCATCTTCCACTCCAGTGAGGACATAGTCCTACCATCCTTATATTCTGGTCCTATTCATCTTAAGGAAATACGTAACTCTTCATTGTCTGGACATAGTCAGAGCCATTAGAGCCTACCTCAAAGCTACAGCTTTAATCACATGGATGGATTCCCTTTCTGTCCTGTTATCAAGACCTCACATGAGACACCCTGCTTTCAAGTCTACCATTGCAAGATGGTTTAGAAATCTGATTGCTAAAGCCTGCCCTCCCAAGGACAAACCTCCTCCTTCACTTCCATGTGCCCATTCAACCAGATCGGTAGAAGTGACGTGGGCAATTCAGCACCAAGCCTCAGTAGCCTAGCTGTGTAAGGCTGCCGCCTGGTCCTCTGTTCATACCTTCTCAAAGTTCTACCAGGTGGATGTCCAGTCTTCTGCAGATGCAGTTTTCAATTGCAATGTTCATGCAGCAGCGCTCTGAAATCGGGTTTTTTCTGACCCTTGTTCTTTAGCCAGTTGGCACAGTTCTGTTTGCCTCGTTGTTGCCCACTCTTCTTAATAATTGCTTGAGGACGTCCCAGGGTCTATAACTACTTTGCTGTGTCCTGTACCGTACAATTAAGATTAGAGAAATGCTGACTTACCTGTAAATTCCATATCTTGGTGTACAGTACAGGACACAGGCTGCCACCACAATATATATATATATATATATATATATATATATATATATATATATATATATATATATATATATATATATATATTTTGGTTACTCTGCATTGTTTGCTACAATACTGAGGACTTAGAGTGGAGTAGTGTTATAAGGGAGGCACCCAGGGAGTAAGTTCTCAAGAGCTTTGCCAGTGTCCAGTGATTTGAAGGTACCAAAGGTACATACTCAAGTCCTATGAATATTTTGCCTGTGTCCTGTACTATAAATTAAATCAAAGTCAAAATGCCTTCTTTCTCCCTGAAAAGATTACTCTAGGAGAAATTGCTAGAGAAACTCTTAGTCCCCAGTGAAGTTCTCTGCAATTTAGACTGATCTGCATCATTCCCACTTATTCTGCAAAATGTATACAGAGCAGCAATGAATGGTTTAATGGTGGGAATCAATATTTCCCATATAGAAAATTCCAATAATTTGGGAGTATGGAAAGGGAACTGAGCTCCCCTCTTAGAGCACCAGCATCCTTCTCTCCCCTGTTTGTATACCAGGAAGGTAACTTGTCACGTGGTGGTGAGTTTATAGAATTGCAAATAGGTGCAAAGTGATGATTTCTCTTTAAATGGCTGGCCAGGCCTCACTGCACTGCCATCATGGCGCAATGCCGGCCCGGTAATAGGCAGCCATCATGATAAGCAACTTTTGATATACAGCCTCTGCTCTCCCTGCACTTCTCACTCTAAATTAAAATTTCCTGTAGACGGGGAATCTCAGCTCTGGATTTATGATACAGCAATAAAATGTCGCTCATGTCGCCCTGTCATCGGCACAGATCTGGGAATCGCTGCTCTCCAAGGCCCCCGCTAACGGGATTCAGACAGCAAGCTGATTGGAATGGCTTACGCTTTCTCGGCAGTGGCTGAAGACACTGCAGCTTTTTGGGCTATGGTGCAAAGCACAAAGCTCTGCTGTAAGAGCCCCACAGGAATGTCTGTTCACTTATGACAGATTCAAGTGTTGCCATAATGGAAGAAATGTCAGACTAGGCTTCATTCCTCTCACCAATGGAAGCCAAAGAATTCCTCTACTGAGAGCCTGCAATCATTGGCATTCTTCTGAAAATGCCAGCCACCTTACTGTCTCTAGCTTTAGTATTATCTGATTCACTGGCTTAAAACAAACATGCAGCTAGTAATGTCTGCATTCTGAAACCACTGGACTAGCACAACAGCCGGAAACCCCTTTCATTGTTTTGAATGGAGCAAGGAAGGGTTGGGTTCTCCCATTTAGAGGAATTCTTCCCTATAATTGAGAAAGTCAGGAAATAATAAAGGCTTAAAACAATTTTATGGCTGTAGTTTCCCTAACTACCTGCGCCTTATTCAGACAGGCATTTGCACCAGTGTTGGTAACATTACCAATACGTGCAGAAAATTCAGGTAGTTCAAATTACTACCGTGTTTCCCCAAAAATAAGACCTACCATGAAAATAAGACCTACTTTTATTTTCGGGGAAGGCTGCAATATAAGCCCTACCCTGAAAATAAGCCCTAGGTTAGTGTTTGTAAAATCCTAGAATCCACTTTTTATACTGTTGAATATAATGTCCAGTGTGTGTTTAGATGTAAGGACTCATTCTTGCTGGTAGTTAGTTTGAAATTGTGTGAATGCATCAATGCAGTGCATGTTATCTCAGCTTGTGAGCTTGGATTCATTGAATGAGTTTACCAAAAATGTAAATATTGTAGAATATGCAGCCTCATGCTACATAACTAAGCTCCATTGCATACGGAATAAACTAAATTATGAATGTATCTTAAATAAAAAACTATCTTTAGATAGATTTTTGCTCCAAAAGCATATTATTAAAATACATTTGATACAAATAAAAAATAAATCCAATTTAATTTAAAAAATCTGCTTTAAAAAAAAAAATAAATACAAAAAAAAAATGATCGATTTTTATCCACCCTGGATACTGGTGATGTCATTACCTAAATGTGGCAATGATTATATATTAACCGCTTGCCGACCGCCCACCGCAGTTGTACGGCGGCAGTCTGGCGCTCCCAGGCAAAGTGCCGTACTTGTACGGCGCTAGCCTGGGAGGAGGTAGGGGGCGATCGCACGCCGCCTACTCCAATGGCAGCCGGCTACTCGCGATCTCCCACTGCAGTGAGAGAAGGACAGACAGCTGATGTAAACACAGCCGTCTGTCATTCTCACTAAAGTAATCACAGAGGCTATGTGATCCTGCTATGTAGGATCACATGTCTCTGTGATTACATCACAAGCCAAGCCACGCCCCTCCACAGTTAGAATCACGCCCCTAGGGACACATTTAACCCCTTGATCACCCCTTCCCTGCCAGTGTCATTTTTACAGTAACAGTGCATATTTATAGCACTCATTATTGTAGTAATGTCACTGGTACTCCCAAAAGTGTCAAAAATGTCAGTCAGAGGTCCGATCTGTCTGCCGCAATGTCGCAGTCCCGCCATTACTAGTTTAAAAAAAAACAATAAAAATGACATAAATCTTTCCCGTAGTTAGTAAACGCAATAACTTTTGCTCAAACCAATCAAAATACGCTTATTGCAATTTTTTTTACTACAAATATGTAGCAGAAAACAAATTGGCCTAAAATGTTAAAAAATTTAGATTTTTACATTTTTTTTGAGAATTTTTATATAAAAAAAATTTGAAAAATGTTGTTATTTTTCAAAATTGTCGCACTTTTTTTGTTATAGCGCAAAAAATAAAAATCGCACAGCTGATCAAGTACCACCAAAAGAAAGCTCTGTTTGTGGAAAAAAAAGGACGTCAATTTTGTTTGGGTACAGCGTTGCATGACCGCGCAATTGTCCGTTAAAGTCACGCAGTCACGAATCGCAAAATAGAGCAGCCAAATCTTCCGGGGCTAAAGTGATTAATGACTTGTCACTGGGGGGGGGGGGGGGGGGGGTGGAGCATGATGGGAACTAAGACTAGCTCCGCTTCAGGTCTACTTTACTTTTGTTTAACAGCTCACAGCAGACTTGAACACTGCTATTGGTCTCAGTAGTGGCTATGGAGCTAGGGGAACTAGTCTCTCAGTTCTCCATTAGACTTCTCCCACCCCTAGTACAAAACTCTTTGGCTATGCACATGTCAGTGTGACAGGCAGGGAGAGCACTGCGGAAGGAGTGTGCAGTATGGAAACTGACCTGAACAGGGGAATTGAGAGATTATTGAAAGGGGCGCAAGCATCAAAACATGTGGTGCCACGCCCAAATGTAATTTCAAAGGGTGTCTATGCCATCCTTTATGCAACCGCTATGAATGCCCCTTCCCCCAGTAAATTACTACTCCCTTCATCCAAAATCAACAAAATGTTTTGGCTAGCTCTTCTATCATTGAGGAAGCTTGTTTTCAGAATATCTCATTTCCTTTCCTGGTGTCACAGGAACTGGAAGTGTGGTGAAATCACCCCAAGGAAGTCACAGGCCGCAATAAAAACATTACCTTTCCCAAGTCTATCCAGAACAAAACCTAAGAACAGTTTTGGCTTAAGTTGAGGGTATGTACAGTATATGAAGGAAGGGCAGGAAGTATTTTATGGGATCCTTCCATCATCGTGGGAATGTGTTGGACATTGCAGACATGGACTGTACTGGCATACAGTTTACAATAAAGTGACCCCAGAAAACGTCTTTTATTTGTATGACAAACCAGCTGGACATTATAAGGAAACATGGCACAGACTTTTTTTCTGCCATCTCAGATAGTGGTGAATTTCTTCTCCACATTATGCTGCAGTGCAACAGACCACCGTGTGCGCACCAGAGACAGCAACAGGTTAACAGGGTGAAATATTGTCCTTTTCTGAGCGCTGTACACTCCCCCCTTGCAAGTCTCAACAGACATTCCCCCCCCCCCCCAACAATCCTCCGTCCCCCCTTGTCTTCCCACTGTGAGATGAGCAGGATTAAGGCTGACCTATAATTGTCACATTTCAGAGAAATACCCAGCTCAGGCCCATTAGTCTCTAGCAATGTTCCCTCTTGTCAGAACATCAAGTGCTGCAGACCTTTATCCTGGCACTACGTGAGCGTCACTCGCCAAAACAAGAGAGAAAATGAAAGATTTAGCTGGATTTAGAAGGCGCGATTAAACCTCTTAAGAATCACATCAAAGAAAGCAGCGATAAATAGCTTCCCTGCAGAGGACGCACGCTGTGGCCAACAGGTCGCCGCACTGAGAAATGGCCGCTTTATCACACGCACATTACTCCCGACTGTCACTGAGATTACTGTGGAGAGGAAATGGTTACATTATAAATAAGAAGTGCTTAAACTCCAGGAAAATATTAAAGAACAGAATAATGCAGCTCTGCAATTATTATTACATCTTCAAATGTATTTTTTTTAATGTAAGCAGCTTAAGAATCTGAATGTGACCTGGTATCAAGGACTTGCTGTCCCTGTACAGCCGAGCTCAAATTGGGGGAGGTTGAAGCAGCACATGAAGCCAAAATACGTAAATGTATTTTATTGGACTTTTATGTAATAGACCAACACAAGGTGGCACATAATTTATTTTTCCCAAAAAAAAAAATATCTGAAAAGTGTGTGTATTTTTATTCAGCTCCCCTTAAGGGCTCTTTCACACGGCCGTTCCGATTTTTTATTCCGCTGCGGCACTTTTTTTTTTTTTTTTTCACGGACACGGATGACACTTGTGTCATCCGCTCTGTATGTCCGCATATCATCCCGTCCGTTTGCGGATGATATACGGACATAATGTAGGTCTATGGGGATTGCGGATGTCAGCGGATGACACCGCTGACATACGATTTTGCGTCCTTTCTGTTTTTTAAACGGAAGAAAAATAGGGTTCTGTTCCGTTCCAAAAAACGGAACCGAACTGAAAGGATGAAAATCGGATGTCAGTGGATGGTCATCCGCTGACATCCGCAATCCCATTGACATGCATTATGTCCGTTTTTCATCCGCAAAAAAATCTGATGAAATACGGACATACGGAGCGCCCGTGTGAAAGAGCCCTTACTCTAATACCCCTAACTAAAATCTAGTGGAACCAATTTCTTTCAGATGTCACCTAATTAGTAAATAGAATCCACCTGTGTGTATTTTAATCTCAGTAGAAATACAGCTGTTCTGTGAATCCCTCACAGGCTGGTTAGAGAACCTTAGTGAACAAACAGCATTGTGAAGACCAAGGAACACACTGAACAGGCCAGGGATAACGTTGTGGAGAAGTTTAAAATAGGGTTAGGTTATAAAAAAAATATATCCCATGCTTTTAACATCTCACGAAGCACTGTTCAATCCAACTGCAAACCTACCTAGACATGGGCGTCCAAATAAACTGACAAGCCGGGCAAGGAGAGCATTAATCTTGAAAAATAACAATATTTTATAATAATAAATATTTGTCGTGCGCTCCACAAATCTGGCTTTTATGGAAGAGTGACAAGAAGAAAGCCATTGTTGAAAAAAAGCCATGAGAAGTCTCATTTGTGAAAAGCCATGCTGGGGACACAGCAAACATGTGGAAGAAGGTGCTCTGGTCAGATGAGACCAAAATTTAACATTTTGGCCTAAAAGCAAAACGCTGTGTGTGGCGGAAAACTAACACTGCACATCACCCTGAACACACCATCCCCACCGTGAAACATGGTGGTGGCAGCATCATGTCGCGGGGATGCTTTCCTTCAGCAGGGACAGGGAAGCTGGTCAGAGTTGATGGGAAGATGGATGTAGCCAAATACAGGGCAATCTTAGAAGGAAACCTGTTAGAGTTTGCAAAATACTTGAGACTGAGGTGGAGGTTCACCTTCCAGCAGGACAATGACCCTAAACATACAGCCAGAGCTACAATGGAATGGTTTAGATCAAAGCAAATTCACTTGTTAGAACGGCCCAGTCAAAGTCCAGTCTAATTGAGAATCTGTGGCAAGACTTGACAATTGTTGTTCACAGACGCTCTCCATCCAACCTGACAGAGCTTGAGCTACTTTGCAAAGAAGAATGGACAAAAATGTCACTCTCTAGATGTGCAAAGCTGGTAGAGACAACCCCAAAAAGACTTACAGCTGTAATTGCAGTGAAAGGAGGTTCTACAAAGTATTGACTCGGGGGGCTGAATACAAATTCACGCCAAACTTTTCACATATTTATTTGTAAAAAATGTTAAAAACCATTTATCATTTTCCTTCCACTTCACAATTATTTGCCACTTTGTGTTGGTCTATCACATAAAATCCCAATAAAATACATTTACGTTTTTGGTTGTAACATGACAAAATGTGGAAAATTTCAAGGGGTATGAATATTTTTTTAATGCACTGTATACACACTATATTGTCAAAAGTATTGAGATGCCTGCCTTTACATGCACATGAACTTTAATGGCATCCCGGTCTTGGTCTGTAGGGTTAAATATTGAGTTGGCCCACTCTAAAACAACTTCAAGGTTTAGGAGTGTGTCTATGGGAATGTTTGACCGTTCTTTCTGTAGCGCATTTGTGAGGTCAGGCACTGATGTTGGAGAAGAAGACCTGACTCGCAGTCTCTGCTCTAATTCATCCCAAAGGTTTTCTATCGGGTTGAGCCCAGGACTCCAAATTATTTGGTGGAAGGGAGGGGGGTTATGGTGTGGGGTTGTTTTTTTAGGGGTTGGGCTTGGCCTCTTAGTTCCAGTGAAGGGAACTCTTAAGGTGTCAGCATACCAAGACATTTTGGACAATTTCATGCTCCCAACTTTGTTGAAGCAGTTTGGGGATGGCCCCTTCCTGTTCCAACTTGACTGCGCACCAGTGCACAAAGCAAGGTCCATAAAGACATGGATGAGCGAGTTTGGGGTGGAGGAACTTGACTAACTGACTAAGATTGGGATGCCATTAAAGTTCATGTGCGTGTAAAGGCAGATGTCCCAATACTTTTGACTTGATAGTGTGTGTGTGTTTATATATGTATGTGTATATATATATATATATATATATATATATATATTTGTGTGTGTGTACATATATATATATACATATATATATATATATATATATATATATATATATACATATATATATATATATACACACAGTATATTTCGTCTATAAATTAGCTGTTTGTATGAAGTTCAGGCTTAACAAATATATTTTTGGGTTTTACAAAATTTGCATTTCGAGAAAAGCATATGGCATTTCAAAAAGCCCTGAGTGGAAATGTCTGATGGAAGGAAGAGCAAATAAATAATGTGCGATTTACAGACTTTGCTGCATGCAAACTGAGTCGCCATTCCCATAATGTTAGTAAAATGTTATAGGTTCCCATCAGTGTGTACAGAGACTTGTTAGCGGATGAGAATTTGCACTTCATGTTCTTAAAAAAATGGTAATCTTTTCGCTGATGGAAACGCGCTGCAACCGTTTACATTTTTCACTAACAGCCAAGCTCTGTTTGCATAAAATTTTCTGCTTTGCATTTTCTCCTTACATGGCGGTGCGTCTTCCTGCACCTGAGTGTATCAGAATCAATAATTCATGTCTGGTGGATAGAAAGCGCACACACTTCTTATAACATTCTATCAACAAAAACTCTGTGCAGCCAATCACAGCCGCCTGGTCGGTACAAAGACATCTAATATATTGTTTGTTTGTTAATGGTGCACAGATACGCTGATTGGCTGCAGGTTGGATGAGAGAAGGACTAATGCTATACACTAGTCGAAAAATCGTTCGAAAATCTGTCATTTGGTACGATCATTCGTTTTTCGTCCAGTTAATGGGAATAAATAGAAAATAGTTTTTAACTTTTCAGAGCCGAAAAATCGAAGGAACAGTTTGGAAAATTCTGCCGAACGAACGATAAATGGAAAGGTTAATGTGTTTCTCGGTGGAACTGTTTGCATTAGGCATATGTGACAAACTGAACGAAAAACGTCCATTGAACGATTTATCGTTCGAAATTCTGTTATTACATGATGGCACGATCGTCTGCCCTCACGGCCGGTTTTTCGTTTTTCGAAAATGTGTTCAAACGATTTTTCAGCTAGTGTAGACTTATCTACGTACGTTAAAGTGTATCTAAAGGCAAAACCTATTTTGTTCATTTTGAGTGGAGTAGGTAAGGGTTAAAACCCAATTTTGCTTTTTATTTTACCCACTTGAACACCAGAAGGTTTTACCCCCTTCATGACCGGACCATTTTTCGCTGTTCAGCACCAGCACCATGCTAATTTAACTGGCAATTGCACGGTCATGCAACGCTGTACGTAAATACAATTTTTATAATTTTTTCACACAAATAAAGCTTTCTTTTAGTGGTATGTGATCACCACTGTGTTTTTTTTTATGTTTTGGTATAAAAAAACAAAAAAAAAAATACAGAAATTTTTTAAATAAAATTCACATTTTTCTTAGTTTCTGTCATAAGATTTTCCAAACACATACAATTTTCTCGTAAATTTAGGCTAAAATGTAGTATGCTACATTTCTTTGGCAAAGTAACCCAAATCAGTGTGTATTATTTAGTTTGTGTGAAAGTTAAGTCTACAAACTATGATATACGAGGGTCCTTCAAAATATTTCTGCACTTTTTTAACTCCCAATAAATATAAAAAAGTGTGGAAAGCCTTGTATACATTTGAATACTGATTAATCCTGATGTACTAATAACCTAATTTCTTAAGGCTATAAAATATCAGAACAGTACAAATACCCCCAAATGTCCAAAGTTGTAATTTTTTGTCACAAATCTTTTGAAAATTCAGAAATTAAATAATTTTTTTTTACATACTGTTGCCAGTTACCAGTGCAGTACAGTGTCATCACATAACTAGTGTGGCATGATCAGAGATAATTTAATTCCATTTAAAAAAGTTCCCTTTTATTTTTTAAACATTTTTTTTTTTTTAGTAATTTTCTTTCTGTCATCAGAAACACTGTGACACTGTACTACTTTGTGGGGGTGATTGGGGATTTTTTGTTACTTTTATTGCTTATAACAGTGATGATCACTGTTAAAAGCAATAGTTTTAGCTGTCATGAATGGCTTTTATTCACAACAGCTTGCTTACCATTGTGATCTATGATTGGCTACAGCTAATCACATGGTATAGGGTGCTGTGATTGACTCAGGTACCATGTGATAGCTGTGGGCCAATCACAGCATCAAACAGTCATGAATGGAAGCCATGTTTACATTGAAATTATGTGATCTCTGATTGGTCATAGCGATCACATGACACCCTGGAATCTCACAGTGGCTGGGCACCATGATCTGCTGTGTCCACAGCAAGTTGCGGTGCCTGCAGCTGCTTCCTGCTCACTGTAAAAGTACTGTGGGCAGGCGGCAAGTGGTTTATTTAAATCCAGTTCAAGAGATTTCCAATCACTTCCTGTCCTGTAGACACAACAGGAAATGAGGTAAGTCCCCTCTTAGAAAGTTGTCCCCAGAAAAAGTGTCCCTTTTAGAAGTTTTTCTTTTAATGTGGCTATACATGTATCAATATGATCATTCAGTCGATTATTCAATACAACTAAAATGATCAAATTAATTAGATATCATTAAACCGAAGAGCTTTCATTTCAATCCCGGCAAATTGGCTGTCATGGAATTTTGTTGATCATTTCTGATCAATCGAGCTCTGTGTGTGTGTGTCAGAGAATCCAATGAAATGCAAATCAATTTCAAGGTCATTTCTGTGAGATTGTATTTTTACTCGTATTTTAATGAGTACAGGGCCTCAAACAATGGTGGGAAGTGTGGCATTGCCATTACACAGCTTGAATCTGATGTCACGCCCTAAAAAACAGATCCTTGCACAAAATGAAGGGACGATTGGGAACCAGCAAAGTTTTCCAGTGTTGGAAAATCTCTGCACATGAGAACGTTGTGTTTGATTGAAGGTTATATTATCACCCTCTGGATTATCGACAGCGATGTTCATATGATTTAGCAGGCACTGTTCTTGTCCACCATTGTGAATGACCCCTCATTGTGTAGTCTGCACACAGACACTGCGGTGAAGAATGGACATAGTTGGGGACATTCGGAATCCCTGTGATGTGGGGAAAATGAAGTCATAGTCACAATCGCCCCTTATTTGAGTGGAATGTCATTGTTGTGATATAATGGACAGAGAGGGGTCAGTGGGATGTGACTCATTTTCCTCTTATTACCATGGGAAGATTGAATCGCTGACTCCCTTCTGATCTATGAATAAGCTATAAACTAATTACTGGACCCCACAACAATTATTAACCCTTAGTGTGTCGTAATCTGTAACACTGGCCACAGGCTGGATGAGTGTGTGGGCCCAGGGTCCTTTCCAAGACCAGAGAGGGAAATTGACAGAATACTGTATGTCTTCTATGTTGATATACGGAACCGTCCATCATTTACACACCATCGTCATCTTCTGTTCTGCTGTAACTGTACTTGTCACAATCATTTCCTCTCATTGAATGAACTAATTGTCGTCAGAACAGAGGGGACCCAAAATCCCTGGCTGCAGAAATTGTAAGTCCCAGAGAAAGAGGCAGAGAACAGGTGGTTACTGACAAAGTATAGGCGGCCTACAGAGTAATGATGGAGCATAGGCGAAGTACAGACAGAGTGCAGGCAGAGTAAGGCCCCTTTCACACAGGGAGTCCATTCAGATCCGCCTGTCAGTTTTTTTGGTGGAACTGAACGGACGCCCCATGCATCTCTATGGGGCATCGAATGTCAGCGGAGACATGTCCGCTGCCATCAGAACCGGACAGATGGAAACCCTATTTTCCATCCGTCTGGCGAATAGGATCGGATGAGAACAGACAGACGGTCCATTCCCATCCGATTCCCCCATAGAGAAGAATGGGAACCTGACAACTGTGTCTCCGCAAACAGCGTGGAGACACAGCTGTCATCCACCTGTTCAGCGTGGGATCGGCGGATCGATCCCACACTGAAAAAAACTGAGTCCGCCTGAGGAACTCCGTGTGTGAAAGGGGCCTTATGAAAGATTGCAAAAGGTGACTACGGTCATCTGCTCCCAATCAATATATAAAATTCAGTTTTGGGCTGACTCTGCCTTTAAAGATGATGGGGGACACAGTACACTGGTTGGTAGTCCACAGACTGCTGGTCTTTGTCATGTACTTGTAGGTGAAGCTCCTCAGTGAGATTGGGGGAGCTACACACGTAGGAAAGGAGACATCTCCTTGATGTGGGAGTGTGGTTGGCAGCACTGTGTGTGTGTTTGTCTGTGTGGGAAGAATACAATCTGTTTTATTGTCATTAAATCTTAATATTGGCAACAACACACATGTGCAAATGATGCTGACAGTGTTTGTAGATAAATACTTGGCGTTGCAATGAGAATTAAAGCTGCGCTAAAATTGGGGGTGTTAAAGTGGAACTTCACATTCTCAACCAACATTGACTACTTTTAATCCTGATGCTGCTAGCTAGCAATAGATAGGAAGATATAAGGTTCGGATAGAAAGGTTTTAGAACACACAGTGCAACGTAGTTTGTTGTATATGGGGCTGTGTAGCCGCAGACTGGTCAGGGTGCCCATGCTGACACATGTCCACAGCCAAAAGTGCCTACAATGGGCACGTGAGGATCTGAACTGGACCATGGAGCAAAAAAAGGTGGTCTGGTCTGATGAATCACATTTATTTTACATCATGTGGATGGCTGGTTGCATGTATGTCTCTTACCTGGGCAAGAGATGGCATCAGAAGAATGCAGTATGGGAAGAAGACAAGTCCGCAGAGGCAGTGTGATGCTTTAGGCAATGTTCTGCTGGGAAAATTTGGATCCTGCTATTCAGTTGGATGTTACTTTGGAGTCCAAAATTAGGTGGGTGGTCATAATGTTATGGTTTATAATGTTATATATAAACAGATACCAATAAATTATCATAACTAATAACATACAAACTAAACCTAATTTCCTGGTAAATTAAGAACTACTACAAATGTAGTTTAATTCACCTTTTGAGTTACAAGGAATTTAGGACATAGGTCATGAACACAATCTTTAGGATAACATATAGGCAGAGCCTATACTATATGTTGTACCTTTACTAATACAAATCTCATTTACGGTACCTAATTTCTTCACTACCATCAAATGTTTTGTTGAAAGCATATTCAATGATTTCAGACATTCTCCTTATCATTTGCACTGCCTGAAACATTCCATACTGAGGAAGATTAATAATTGCCATCCTATCTCCGATGGTAACATCTCAACCTTCAGGGATATCTTGTACCTGTGAGCAGGGCTGCTGTTAAAAATCACTGGGCCCCATACAGCCTACGTGACAGGGCCCCTCCTCCCTCAGGTTAAGAGTCGGTTCGCACTAAGGCGACACGACTCCTTACTATTTCGGGGGCGACTTGTGCATTACCATGCACCACGACTGCGGAGCGACTTGCAGGGACTTCACATAATGGAAGTTTATGCAAGTTGCTCCGAAGTAGTACAGTAGTAGAAGTAGTACAGGACCCTTTTTCTAAGTCGGAGCGACTTGTGTCGCTCCTATTAGAATGGGTCCTGTAGCGGTCAATGGACCGCGAGGGATCGCGACTTGTCAGGTTGACAAGTCGCCTGACAAGTCGCGCTAGTGTGGACGGCTCTTAAAGTGACTGAGGATATGTTTGTTTTTCATTTAGTTGCATAATAATTATGCACATTTATAGTTGCCCAATAATTGTGCACACATTATTATGTTGTTCATATATTGATATTGTTCAAATAAATCCAAAGCCTCACTTTTAATTTCTTAAATATTCAAGTTTTGGATTGACCGAGAGCACTATAGTTGTTCAATAATTAAATTAATCCTCAAAACTACAACCTGCGTAATAATTGTACACACAGGATAGATAGATAGATAGATAGATAGATAGATAGATAGATAGATAGATAGATAGATAGATAGATAGATAGATAGATAGATAGATAGATAGATAGATAGATAGATAGATAGATAGATAGATAGATAGATAGATAGATAGATAGATAGATAGATAGATAGATAGATAGATAGATAGATAGATAGATAGATAGATAGATAGATAGATAGATAGATAGATAGATAGATAGATAGATAGACTGCTCAAAAAAATTAAAGAAACACTTTTTAAGTATAGAATCAATTCATGTAAACTCCCAGGATATTGATCTGGTCAGTTAAGTAGAAGAGGTGGTTGTTAATCAGTTTCAGCTGCTTTGATGTTATTGAAATTAACAACAAGATTGCACTAGATGGGCAACAATGAGACGACCTCCAAAACAGAAATGGTTTTACAAGTTGAGCCCACTGGCAGTTTTTTCCCTACTCATCTTTTCTGACTGTTTTTCACTAGTTTTGCATTTGGCTAGGGTCAGTGTCACTACTGGTAGCATGAGGCGATACCTGGACCCTATAGAGGTTGTACAGGCAGTCCAACTCCTCCAAGATGGCACATCAATACGTGCCATTGCCAGAAAGTTTGCTGTGTCTCTCAGCACAGTCAGAAGAGCATGGAGGAGATTCCAGGAGACAGGCAGTTACTCTAGCAGAGCTAAACAGGGCTGTATAAGGTCCTTTAACCATCAGCCGGATCGGTATCTGCACTTTTGTGCAACAGGATGAGCACTGCCAGAGCCCTACAAAATGACCTCCAGCAGGCCACTGGTGTGAATGTCTCTGCCCAAACAGTCATAAACAGACTTCATGAGGGTGGCCTGAGAGCCCAACGTCCTCTAGTGGGCCCTGTGCTCACTGCCTGGCCCTTTGGAGCTTAATTGGCATTTGCTATTGAACACCAGAACTGGCAGGCTGCACCTGGCACCTTGTGCTTTTCACAGATGAGAGCAGGTTCACACTTAGCACGTGACAGATGTGAATGGGTCTAGAGAAGCCGTGGAGAATGTTATGCTGCCTGTAACATCGTTCAGCAGGACAGGTTTGGTGAATGGTCAGTGATGGTTTGGGGAGGCATTTCCATGGAGGGATGCACAGACGAGGCTAGACAATGGCACCCTGACTGCCATTGGGTATTGGGATGAAATCATTGGACCCATTTTCAGACCCTACGCTGGTGCAGTGGGTCCTGGGTTCCTCCAGGTGCACGACAATGCCTGGCCTCATGTGGCGAGAGTATGCAGCCAGTTCCTGGAGGATGAAGGATTTTATACTATTGAATGGCCGCCATGCTCACCTGACCTTAATCCAATAGAAAATTATGTTTTGGTTCATCCGACACTGCCAGGTTGCACCTCAGCCTGTTCGGGAGCTCAGTGATGCCCTGGTACAGATGTGGGAGGAAAAACCCCAGGAAACCTTCTGTCGTCTCATTCGGAGCATGCCCCAAAGTTGTCAGGCATGTATACAAGCATGGGGGGCCATACAAACTACTGAGTATCATTTTGATACTTAAAATGAAATGCAAATGCAGTGAAATTTCAGCAAAATTGACTCGCCTGCTGCATCATTTTTTCACTTTGATTTTCGGGTGTCTGATAAACATTAAAAGGGCCCTCCCACAATCCCCTGCAGTCCTCCAATTCCTTGGAAATAATTTCTCTGTGGCATAGATAAGGGTTTGATATACGATTAGACTAACAATTAGTGTCCTCCTACCTTCCCACTCCTTCCTGAAAAAGACCACTGGTTTAAGAAATGCATAGAGTTATTTATACAGCCTGACCAAGAGCGTCTGTCTTTCCAGATGACAAGCTTTGAGAATAACAACTGACGACGAATTCCAGTATATCGTTTTTGTGTAACTGTAACATACTATGCTACAGCAAATGGCAACTGAAAGATAGCACTAGGCATTGGGTATATATATACACACGTGAGTTCATCCCTCACATTTTTGTAAATATTTTATATCTTTTCATGTGACAACACTGAAGAAATGACACTTTGCTACAATGTAAAGTAGTGAGTGTGCAGAGGGTTAAAGCAGTTCTGGAAAATAATGGCGGCCACACAAAATATTGTCCCTTTTGGCCCAATTTGGACGTTTTCACTTAGGGGTGTACTCACTTTTGTTGCCAGCGGCTTAGACATTAATGGCTGTGTGTTGAGTTATCTTGAGGGGACAGCAAATTGACACTGTAATACAAGCTGTACACTCACTACTTTACATTGTAGCAAAGGGTCATTTTTTCAGTGTTGTCACAGGAAAATAAAATATTTACAAAAATGTAAGGGGTGTACTCACTTTTGTGAGATACTGTAATATATACAGTATATATATTCTGTGCGTGCTGTGTTCTGTACGGGAGGCGGCGCCTCAGGGTAGGAGTCGGACTGCACAGTGGAGCCGTTATCAGAGTGTAGTATCAGATCAGAGCTGAGCTAGCCAGGACCAGTCACCAGGTAGGCCTTTCTCCTCCCCTGGCTTTAGACAGACACGCAGTGCTGGGGGCTTCCCTCTTCCTCTGGCAGCAGCTGCTGCAGGCACACGAGGTGGGGTGCAAGTTACTAGACCTTTTCTTTCATGAATGAACACAGTGAGCAATCGATACCAATCACTCCTGTATCCATTCATCATTGAAACATAGTTAACTGTGTTTATTATGCTTCAGTTTGTGAATGAGCAGGAAGCCTCAGAGCGCTTCCTATTCGTTCATCTGTGCAGCTGAGGCTGTAGAAACAGGGACTGATAAATCTATTTCTCTATCGTCCATTGACAGACTCAGCTCTTATGCTTCCTATACCATAGGGTGTTTTGCTGCCCCCTATAGGAGTAGTACTAGGCAGGAAAAAAAATCACTGACACCTACAAGGGCTGTCCCTCACAGCATAATCCCACACACACTCTGCCACAAGCCAGTTTCTTGCTGCCCAGTGAAGGAGTAGGACCTAGGTTTCCTGCTGGGACTTCGGTCTGTTTTTTTTTTTTTTACCAATCGATGTTCTGGTACTCAGAGCAATCAAGATTTGTCTGATCTATGGACAAATCGGCCGCTCGGTCTCCCGGTTCGGATCCAATCTGACAATGTCACGGCTGTGGCCTATAATAAATCATCAAAGGGGCACAAAGAGTGCCCGGGCAGCCCAGGAGGTGGCCGAGATTCTGACGTGGGCAGAAGGATAGGTTCCAGCTCTCTCCACAGTTAACATTCCGGGAGTGGAGAATTGGCAAGCGGATTACCTGAGTTGTCAGGTTCTGGAGCACGGAGCATGGTCCCTTCATCCAGAGGTATTTCGTCTCCTGTGTGTCCGTTCGGGGACCCCGGAGGTCGACCTGTTTGCATCTCGGCTACACAAAGAAGTGCACAGGTTTGTGGCCAGAGTTCGAGATCCTCTGGCCAACGCCACAGACGCATTGGTAGCTCCTTGGAGCCAGTATCAGCTGATTTATGCCTTCCCTCCGATACAACTGTTGTCGAGGTTTCTCCGCAGGATGGCAGTGGAGAATGTTCCGGTGATTCTGGTGGCTCCAGACTGGCCTCGTCGGTCTTGGTACGCAGACCTGGTAAAGATGGTCGTCGTGCCTCCCTTGCGGTTGCCTTTTAGGGAGGACCTCTCAGGGGCCGATTCTCCATCCTGCTTTACGGTCGTGGTTTTTAACGGCATGGCTGTTGAAGGCAAGGTGCTGAGAGATAGCATTTTCTCTGAGTCTGTGCTTCCTACCTTGCTGAGGGCTAGAACAGCGACTTCCAGAAAGATTTATCTTCACACATGGAAGCTGTATTTTTCATGGTGTGAATCTCAATAATTGCACGCTTGCCTTTTTTTTCGGTGGCTAGGGTCTTGGCTTTGTTGCAGAAAGGAGTTGAGCAATGGTTGGCCTTGGACATGATCAAGGGCCAAGTGTGGGCTTTGGTGATGTACTTCCAATGCCCGTTGACTTCTAATACCTTGATTCACACCTTTTCTTCAAGGGGTGTGTCATACGGCTCCTCCGAGACAATCCATCTTGCCTCTTCTTGAGAATATATGGCCATATCTCTGCCTTTGTTATATCAGAAGGTTTCCTTTTGGTGGCTATTTCTTCTGCTCGCAGAGTGTCAGAGTTGGTGGTGCTTTCCTGTCGTTCGCCTTTATATGGTCGTCCACTGAGATAAAGTGGTTCTCCGACCTAATCCATTTTTTTTTTTTTTCCTGCGGTGGTGTCTGATTTCCACTTAAATGAAGGCATTGTTTTGCCTTCACTCTGTCCTAAGTCTAAGCATCCCAAGGAAATTGCCTTACACTCTCTGGATGTGGTTCGAGCAATCAGGGTTTACCGATTGGCCACTGAGTCCTTTAGGAAAATAAGACTCTTTTTTTGTCCTTACTGAGGGATCTTGTAAGGGTTTGGCTGTGTTCGTTGCGAATATATCCAGATGGATTAGACAGACGGTTGTACATGCTTATTCATTGAAGGGTTGGGTTCCTCCATTCCCTGTGAAAGCGCGTCCTACCAGAGCACTAAGTGCCTTTTGGGCTTTTCCTCATCAGGCCTCTGTTACTCAAGTGTGTAAGGTGGCGACTTGGTTGTCCGTGCATACTTTTACAAAATTCTACAAGGTAGATTTGTTGGCATTTACTGATGCATCCTTCGGCCTCAAAGTTTTGCAGGCTGCTGTTTAAAGAGACTTGTGTTTCTCTTTCAGGGGTTTATATTTGCTTTCTATGGGTAAGCTCCTGTGGTTCCTGGTTGGGCTTTTTTACCCAGTTGGCTATGTTTAGGCTTTGGAAAAACATTACCAGTTTTTTTTTTGGTTGCGTTCTTCCCACCCCTCATGCCTACACTGCTTTGGGACGTCCCTATGGTATAAGAAGCATAAGAGCTGCATCTGTCAATGAACGATAGAGAAAACTGGACTTTTGTAAGAACTTACCTTAAAATCCTTTCTCTGGAGTCCATTGACAGACGCAGCACCCGCCCCTCTGTTATTGGGATGGTTGTGTCTTCTTTTTCCCTGCTTGCTGCGAAACTGGCTTGTGACAGAGTGTGTGTGGGGTTTGCCGTGAAGGACAGCCCCTGTAGGCGTGTCAATGAATTTTTTCCTGCCTAGTACTACTCCTGTATGGGGCAGCATAACCCCCTATGGTATAAGAAGCATACAAGCTGCGTCTGTCAATGGACTCCAGGGAACAGGATTTTACGGCAAGTTCTTACAAAAATCAATTTTTTCCCATCTCACTTCTTTTATTTCTTCTGTTAAAGTGAGAATAATAAACAAAAAGCTCAAAATTTACAAATAAACATTTCTGACATTTCCAAACAAAAATCAGTTACCAATATAGCCACACTTATTTTTAATACCGGTCAAAAGCCTTCCATTCTGGAGTCTGTCAGTTTCTTGATCTGTTGACGGTCAACTTTTTGTGCAGCATCAACTACAACCTCCCAGACACTGTTCAGAGGGGGTGTCCTGTTTTCCTTCACCATTATTCTCCGATTTATGAAGGGCGTACACCTTCTCAATAGGGTTTAGGTCAGGTGAGGAAAGGGGGCCATGTCATCTTTAAGGCCTTTACTGGCTAGCCACGCAGTGGAGTACCTCGATGCATGCGATAGAGCATTGTCCTGCATAAATATCATGGTCTTCTTGAAAGATGTAGACTTTTTCCTGTACCACAGCTTGAAGAAAGTGTCTTCTAAAAACTGACAATAGGTTTGGGAGTTGATTTTGAGTCCATTTTTACCCCTAAAAGGTCCAACTAGCTCATCTTTAAAAAATACCAGCCTATACTAGTACCCCACCTCCTCCTGTCTGAGTCAAAGTAAAGTTCTTTGCCTGTTACTGATCCAGCCACAGGCCCATCCATCTGGTCCAACAAGAGTCACTCTTATGAAATCAGTCCATTAAATATTTGGAAAATCTGTCTTGTGATATTTCTTGGCCCAGTTTTGACATTTCAACAGATGTCTTGTTCAGTAATGGTCAGGTTTCAGCCTTCCTTACCTTTGCCATGTCTCTTAGCACTGCAAAAACCTTGTACTTCTGGGCACTCTAGATAGGTTGCAGTTCTGGAATATGACAGCACTGGAGGATAATGGGTTTCTGGTAGCTCCATGCACGTTTGATTCTTCGCAAATCTTTGGCAGATAATGTGCGTCTTTTTCTTGCGAACCTGTTGACTATTTGCAAGAAAATGGCTGATGGTTCTGTGATCACGTCCCAATAACTTAGCAGTTTCAACAGTGCTGCATCCCTCTGAAAGACTTTTTACAATTTTAGACTTTTTAGAGTCAGTTAAATTCGTTTTTTGTCCCATTTTGCCTGAGAAAAAGAAGCTGCCTAATAATTATGCATACCTTGATATATGGTGTTTATCTCCTTAGGCCACACCTTCCCTCATTACACAAAAACAACTTACACCTTATTGGCCTAAATCCAATAGACATTCAGGTTTATACAGCTTGGACAATATGAAAAAAAAATCATGATTTGGTCAAAATATTAAGTTGCCTAGTAACTGTGTGTGCACTGTGTATACATACAGTTAGGTCTGGAATATATCTGGTCCATATATATTTGGACACAGGCACAATTTTTATAATTTTGGCTCTGTATGCCACCAGAATAAAATTAAGATGAAACAATCTAAATGAGTTTGAAGTTCACACTTTCAGCTTTAATTTAAAGGGGTTGAAAATAAATATCAAGTGCAAATTTTAGGAACTGCATTTCCTTTTTACACAGTCATCCCATTTTTTGGGGCTCAAATGTAATTGGACAAATACATATAATCATAAATAAAATGTTAATTTTTAATACTTTGTTGAGAATTCGTTACTGTCAATGACTGCCTGTAATGTAGATGAGTATATATTACAGGCATTGTTTCATTGTTTGAAATTATCCATTTTATACATTGCTTAGGCATTCTATAGAATGCCTGATTTCACACATTGCTTGTAACATATCAGTCTATCAATTTATATATAGAACATATCTTGAAAGCTATCGGAGTCTATTCTGGTCAAAAGAACAAGTGTTGCTACAGAATTTTTGGTAGCTCAATATCAAAGCCAGCCTCCATCCAAAGATGTCAGTAAACACAACAGTACTTGATATCACTGGGACCTCTCCCTCCACTCCACTGGCTCCAAAGGGATGGAAAGCACAGAATTGAATACCTGTAAACTATTTAATAAGATAAAAACAAATACTAAGTTCCTTGTAAATTATTAACTATTAGCGCCCATTCACACTGGCGTGACACGACTTTGTGGGGCAACCTCGGCGCGACTTGCACGGACTTCATATAATTGAAGTCAATGCAAGTCGCCTCCAGGTCGCCCCAAAGTAGTACAGGACCCTTTTTCTAAGTCAGAGAGACTTGTGTCGCTACTATTAGAATGGGTCCTGTACTATTCAATGGCGAGCGACCGACCGCGACTTGTCAGGCGACCAAGTCGCCTGACAAGTCGCGCTAGTGTGAATGGACCCTAAAAATCTATATTTCAGATAGAGATGGAGAAAGCACAGGTCCACAGAATAGGTAAAGTTAGTAGATCCCTGCATTGTAAGTCCTCTGTAGTGATGAACAAACCAAGCAAAGCTCGGTTCACTGGATGTTTCATCCACAAACCTTCAGGATACTGGTGAACCCCATTGAAAATCTATGAGAGAAAAAAAGTGTAATTTTTTTTCAGGCCTTTTTCAAGGCCAATATGTAAGCTTTTGTTAAAAAAAAACGGGCAGATGAGCACTTTTTATGAGGAACATGTGCCAATGCAAAGAAAGTTTTAAAAAAATACAGGTTAATGGGGAGCAAGTATGTTAATGCAACTTAAAGGGCACCATTAAAAATACACAAATCATTTGAGTAAAATGCTTGGGGATGTCTTAGGCTCCGTTCACGTGTAGGCGTTTGGGGCGTTTTGGGGGCGTTTTTCTGCTCTAGGATCAGCTCTCAAAACGCCCAACAAGACAAATCCTATTCATTTCAATGGCCCCTGTTCACATCTGAGCGTTTTGACGCCGTGAGCAAAACGCCCAACGCTCAAAAAAGTACATGAGCTTCTTTTTGGGCAGATTACAGGCGTTTTCCATTGGTCTCTATTCAATCTAAAAACGCCTGCACAAAAAACGCCTGTAAAAACGCCTGGCAAACGCCTGCAAAAACGCCCATAAAAACTCCTGAAAAAACCCCCATAAAAACGCCTGTAATAGCAACGCCAAGATGTGAACGTAGCCTAAAACTTGCATGTGACGTTGCACACCAGTATTATGTACTCCAGCAAAAGTGTTGTTAAAAAATAAAAATTATATAAACAAAGAACCTGGTTAATTTTCTGATGGGATTAGTGGCAGGACAGCATTGTTGTTTTGGCTGGTCGTTTCAGTGGACATTGCTCATTATGACTGATGCTGGATCTACATCACTGTAACAAGGCGTACCATGGACCCCTTTTCTCCTTTACACAGGGACTGATGACTGGATATGTGGGTGTTTTCATTTTCTTAAGGCAGCCTTCTGGGTCATGATATGTACCCTCTGCAGAATTCCTTATCCGCTGGACCTAGGATGTTTGGAGGAGTCCCTTACCTTCATCAAATAAAAGTATCAAACACAATGAGCAACAGAATGACTTGCCAACATGATGATGTTGCCTCAATGCTTTGCCCATCACAAATGACAGTCCCAGCTGGATGCTGAATGTAAACAAACCAGCCATGGATGCTGGATGATATCATTGACCAAATATGGTCATAATACAGACATCATCTGGTAGAAGTGGTCATTTTGACAGACATCATCTGTTATCTGCACTGGTTTGTTTGTAATTTAAAACAATCTGGGGAGATTCTGGTATTTAGTGGTGGTAGTTTTACCTAAATGAATAACTTTTGCCTGGATCAGCCAAAGATTGGGGCAGATGGGAACACTGGCCAAATCTGGCCAGTTCGTTCGCCCCCCATTTGCCTAACTGCAAACAAGTCATATTTGGGTCAAACTCCTGTTCAACGTAAAACCGAAGTCCATCCCTAGTCCCCAGGTACAGCTTCCTCTTCAGTTAGCAGAGCAGTGAACAGAATATCAGCAACATCACCAAATATCACTCCAAATCTGGTTATTTTATGATCTCACACTGCAGATATACAGCTATAAGGCTACAGAGCAGGAGGGTCTAGGTACAGGAAGTGCACTGTTAGTTTTTATGAGGAAGTCAAGACAATGGGTAAATGTTTAAGGGTACTACTTAGGTTCACCTAAGGATTCTGGATGTTCCCTACAACATAGCAAATGTTTACTACTGTACAGTAAATGTGTTCAGGTCCACTTTAATTTGTTGCGGCTCACCATTTTCTAACAAGTTACCAGGGATGGCCTATGGGGAATCACTGAGCTCCCAGCAGTCAATAAGCAAACTTTTTAGATAGTGAGTTGATTTTCCTTGCTGTCCTTGGGAGTCAAACATATGAATTTTAAAATTCCTCCCGCTTCCCAGAAACCTCAGATGACTTGGTGGTTGAGTTCTGTGCTCTGAAACGCCTTTAAAATCTGACAAATGTCAGAAAAAAAACCCCTAGTGTTAAAAGCATCTTTAGCACAACTTTTTGGCACTCAACATGGCACTACTCCGACTCTGCATCTTTCTGCACCTCCATTTCCACCATCCTAGCATTGTATGTGTTCGTTCCTCTGGGTGTTTCCAGGATAACAGTGAGACATCTGCTAGACATAAATCTGTTTTATTTTTAACCGCTGATCTGTAAATTCCTCAATTATTTCCTAACTTGCTAAAACGCCTGTAAGAATGTTTGCCAAAACCAGCTGCGGCTCACACCAGGGCACATAATGGAGTCTGCAGAGATGGTACAGGTCCCACTCACACCGCCAACTTTCCTGGCGCATATTCTTGGCCGGCACCCAGGAACAGCGACTTAGCAGAATTTTCCTAGAAAATAAACACAGCTTTCCATGCTCAGCCATCCCCAGTCCATCTTCTCCTTTTCCTGCAGAGGGCAGAGGAATAATTTGGCAATTTACTATGTCTGACCTTAATTCATCCTCAATCTCAAGTAACTTCTACAGATGGCTTGGGACAATTCTCGTGTGGTGAGCAATAATTGCTTCGCACACCTCTGCTACTGAATGCGGGATAAAGCAAAATCCTCTTCAGTATGCAGATTTGGTGAACTTGAGGGAAATTTCAGCGGGAAAACAAACAGTCAGGAAAAGAGTCAATTGTGTTTTATTTAGTAGCACAAGGAGCAGTGAGTACAATGTGGTCACCCATAGCAACCAGTCAACAGACACTGCAGTTAGGATGCTAGAAGATGATTCTGATTGCTTTGGGTTACTCTGTTCTGCTTTTTACTGTATTAAAAAGCCAGTTTAATTAATCTTGCATTAACATTTTTTTATTTTTTTGTTTATCAGGTTTAGTAATTTTTTAATGAGATAGAAAAAATTGCATGTTAATATTTAACCTTTACCATTTGTGGTGGAGCCCTGAATGATTTGATTGAGAATCCCCTCTCTCTTAATGAACATCAATGGTGATGTCCGGTAGAAGGCTCTAAAGCAATGCTGGGAGTGGCGCATAAGGTCCACTTCACACTGGTGCGACATGGGATCCGACTTGTGAGAGCACGACACGTCAAATTCAATGTTTCCCTATCAGAGCCATCTTAACTGATCCAACCCAAGTCTCTCCAACTTTAGAAAAGGTCCCTGCACTACTTTGGTCTGACTTTGTTAAAACTTAAATGTCATAGAGTGTAAAAAGTCACATAAAGTCGGACTGAAGTTGCAGGGCAAAGTTGGATCAGAAGTCGCATGACTTTTATATTGGAGCAGTGTAAACCTGGACTAGTAAATGTTTCCTTGTAAAATAAAGATTGTATATAAATAATAATAAAAAAAACGTGGGTCCTATATCAATCCAGCACTGTGCTCAACTGCAGCAGCACTGATCTCTCTCCCTGCTCTCAGAGACAGGAGCAATTGGCGGGGCTGTGCCACATTGTGTGTCTAAAGAAGCACACAGGAAAGCTGGGAGTTCGCCCGCACATGTGCCCCATAGCAACCAGCTTGCTATGGGAGGAAAATTAGAAGATTAGGAGCAGAGAGCTTTGGTGGGGAATCCCAGAAGAGGAGGTAAGGGGCTGCTCTGAGCATTTCCATTGAGCACAGAACAGATACAGTATCTCACAAAAGTGAGTACACCCCTCATATGTTTGTAAATATTTTAATATATCTTTTCATGTGACAACACTGAAGAAATTACACTTTGCTACAATGTAAAGTAGTAAGTGTACAGCTTGTATAACAGTGTAAATTTGCCGTCCTCCCAAAATAACTAAACACACAGCCATTAATGTCTAAACCACTGGCAACAAAAGTGAGTACACCCCTAAGTGGAAATGTCCAAATTGGGCCCAAAGTCTCAGTATTTTGTGTGGCCACCATTATTTTCCAGTTTTGCCTTAACCCTCTTGGGCAGTGAGTTCACCAGAGCTTCACAGGTTGCCACTGGAGTCCTCTTCCACTCCTCCATGACGACATCATGGAGCTGGTGGATGTTAGAGACCTTGCGCTCCTCCACCTTCCGTTTGAGGATACTCCACAGGTGCTCAATAGGGTTTAGATTTGGAGACATGCTTGGCCAGTCCATCACCTTTACCCTCAGCTTCTATAGCAAGGCAGTGGCCATCTTGGAGGTGTGCTTGGTGTCGTTATCATGTTGAAATACTGCCCTGCGGCCCAGTCTCCGAAGGGAGGGGATCATGCTCTGCTTCAGTATGTCACAGTACATGTTGGCATTCATGGTTCCCACAATGAAATGTAGCTCTGCAGTGCCTGCAGCACTCATGCAGCCCCAGACCATGACACTCCCACCACCATGCTTGACTGTAGGCAAGACATACTTATCTATGTACTCCTCACCTGGTTGCCGCCACACGTGCTTGACACCATCTGAACAAAATACGTTTATCTTGGTCTCATCAGACCACAGGACATGGTTCCAGTAATCCATGTCCTTAGTCTGCTTGTCTTCATCAAACTGTTTGCAGGCTTTCTTGTGCATCATCTTTAGAAGAGGCTTCCTTCTGGAACGACAGCCATTCAGACCAATTTGATGCAGTGTGCGGCGTATGGTCTGAGCACTGACAGGCTGATCCCCCACTCTTTCAAACCTGCAGCAATACTGGCAGCACTCATATGTCTATTTCCCAAAGACAACCTCTGAATTTGACTCGGAGAACATGCACTCAACTTCTTTGGTCGACCATGGCGAGCCCTGTTCTGAGTGGAACCTGTCCTGTTAAACCGCTGTATGGTCTTAGCCACCGTGCTGAAGCTGAGTTTCAGGGTCTTGGCAATTTTCTTATAACCTAGGCCATCTTTATGTAGAGCAACAATTCTTTTTTTCCAATCCTCAGAGAGTTCTTTGTCATGAGGTGCCATGTTGAACTTCCAGTGATCAGTATGAGAGTGAGAGTGATAATACCAAGTTTAACACACCTGCTCCCCATTCACACCTAAGACCTTGTAACACTAACAAGTCAAATGGCACCAGGGTGGGAAATGGTTCATTGGGCCCAATTTGGACATTTTGACTTTTGACAGTGGTTTAGATATTAATGGCTATGTGTTGAGTTGTTTTGAGGCGACAACAAATTTACACTATTATGCAAGCTGTACACTCACTACTTTATATGGTAGCAATGTGTCATTTCTTCAGTGTTATCACATGAAAAGATATAATAAAATATTTACAAAAATGTGAAGGGTGTACTCGCTTTTGTGAGATAAAGTATAAACCTTTTTTTTTTTATTTTAGAAAAAACATTCAAGCCTTTAGTATAACTTTAAATGGTAGGTTTATAATCTTCAAAATGTGAATAAAAAAAACAACAACCATTTAATCACCCCTTAACCTGCCATTGAATGCAAAACTGCGATTTACAGTGCCTTGCGAAAGTATTCGGCCCCCTTGAACTTTTCGACCTTTTGCCACATTTCAGGTTTCAAACATAAAGATATAAAACTGTAATTTTTTGTGAAGAATCAACAACAAGTGGGACACAATCATGAAGTGGAACGAAATTTATTGGATATTTCAAACTTTGTTAACAAATAATAAAGTTTAAAGCCGGATTTGGATACAAAAAGATTTCCCAAGCTTTAAACATCCCAAAGAGCACTGTGCAAGCGATAATATTGAAATGGAAGGAGTATCAGACCACTGACTTTCTAAACTAAACTTTCAGCTCATACAAGGAGAAGACTGATCAGAGATGCAGCCAAGAGGCGCATGATCACTCTGGATGAACTGCAGAGATCTACAGCTGAGGTGGGAGACTCTGTCCATAGGACAACAATCGGTCGTATACTGCACAAATCTGGCCTTTATGGAAGAGTGGCAAGAAGAAAGCCATTTCTTAAAGATATCCATAAAAAGTGTAGTTTAAAGTTTGCCACAAGCCACCTGGGAGACACACCAAACACGTGGAAGAAGGTGCTCTGGTCAGATGAAACCAAAATCGAACTTTTTGGCAACAATGCAAAACGTTATGTTTGGTGTAAAAGCAACACAGCTCATCACCCTGAACACACCATCCCCACTGTCAAACATGGTGGTGGCAGCATCATGGTTTGGGCCTGCTTTTCTTCAGCAGGGACAGGGAAGATGGTTAAAATTTATGGGAAGATGGATGGAGCCAAATACAGGACCATTCTGGGAGAAAACCTGATGGAGTCTACAAAAGACCTGAGACTGGGACGGAGATTTGTCTTCCAATAAGACAATGATCCAAAACATAAAGCAAATTGTACAATGGAATGGTTCACAAATAAACATATCCAGGTGTTAGAATGGCCAAGTCAAAGTCCAGACCTGAATCCAATTGAGAATCTGTGGAAAAATCTGAAAACTGCTGTTCACAAACGCTCTCCATCCAACCTCACTGAGCTCGAGCTGTTTTGCAAGGAGGAATGGGCAAAAATTTCAGTCTCTCGATGTGCAAGACTGATAGAGACATACCCCAAGTGACTTACAGCTGTAATCGCAGAAAAAGGTGGCACTACAAAGTATTAACTTAAGGGGGCTGAATAATTTTGCACACCCAATTTTTCTGTTTTTTATTTGTTAAAAAAGTTTGAAATATCCAATAAATTTAGTTCCACTTCATGATTGTGTCCCACTTGTTGATTCTTCACAAAATATTACAGTTTTATATCTTTATGTTTGAAGCCTGAAATGTGGCAAAAGGTCGAAAAGTTCAGGGGGGCTGAATACTTTCGCAAGGCACTGTAGGTGAATATACTATAACATATACACTATATTACCAAAAGTATTGTGACACCTGCCTTTACACCCACATGAACTTTAATGGCATCCCAGTCTTAGTCCATAGGGTTCAATATTGAGTTGGCCCACCCTTTGCAGCTATAACAGCTTCAACTCTTCTGGGAAGGCTGTCCACAAGGTTAAGAAGTGTGTCTATGGGAATGTTTGACTATTCTTCCAGAAGCGTATTTGTGAGGTCAGGCACTGATGTTTTGACGAGAAGGCCTGGTTCGCAGTCTGTGCTCTAATTCATCCCAAAGGTGTTTTGTCGGGTTGAGGTCAGGACTCTGTGCAGGCCAGTCAAGTTCCTCCACCCCAAACTCGCTCATCCATGTCTTTATGGACCTTGCTTTGTGCATTGGTCTAAATCATTTGGTTGGGGGGGGGGGATTATGGTGTGAGGTTGTTTTTCAGGGTTGGGCATGGCCCCTTAGTTCCAGTGAAGGGAACTCTTAAGGCGTCAACATACCAAGACATTTTGGACAATTTCTTGCTCCCAACTTTTTGGGAACAGTTTGGGGTTGGCCCTTCCTTTTCGAACTTGACTGTGCACCAGTGCACAAAGCAAGGTCCATAAAGACATGGATGAGCAAGTTTGGGGTGGAGGAACTTGACTGGCATGCACAGAGTCCTAACCTTAACTCAACAGAACACCTTTGGGATGATTTAGAGCGCAGACTGCCAGCCAGGCCTTCTCTCCATCATCAGTGCCTAACCTCACAAATGCGCTTCTGGAAGAATTGACAAACATTCTCATATACACACTCCTAAACCTTGTGGGTCAGCTCAATATTGTAGCCACTGAATCCCAATAAAGTTCATGTGGGTGTAAAGGCAGGCGTCCTAATACTTTTGGTAATATAGTGTATGTGTAAAGATTGTATGGTATGTAGTAATAATTAAAGCTCCGCTCCAGACCAAAACTGTTTTAATTTCACTTCCACTCCCCTCTAATCCATTGTACTAAGCAGTTTTGTCCCATGGATGTTAATCACGAAGTTGGAATCACCCTGCAAGATGATGAAAAAAGTCATGTGGTGTGGCTTGAAGAGGAAAACAGAGAGAGTCAATAGATGCACTACTGAGAATAAGTGAAGCATGTGCAGTGCGACAGCAGCCAGAGAATCCTCTGCTTTCTTGTTGTCACTACTGACAGGGAGTTCCATGTAAATGACAAGATCAACCAGGTATTTACCAAAAATGAAATAATAAAGGATGGAAAGGTGAAGGAGATAACTGTAAATAAATAAGCACACAGAAAATGTTTGCGTTTAATGACACCTAATTGTAATTTAGCATTCTTCTCTTATAGCAGTGGTTCTTAACCTGGGTTCGGTGGGTCAGTCTCGAGGGTTCGGCACACCCTCCGCTAGTACCACTTCGCTGTCAGGGACTAGTTCTCCAGTTTTGGGCATGTCCTTCCGCTCACGCTCCGCGCCGTCATCATGGAAATACATAACATCCAGTGGCGTAGCGTGGGGGGTGCAGGGGGGGGGGGGTCGGCCGCGCCAGGCGCAACATCTGGGGGGGCGCATCCGCTCCGCAGTGTCATGTCACTCACTCTGTCATGATAGGCTGGCCGCCGCCGCCCGCTGAGTCTGCTCGCACTCGCAGCTCACTCTCACTGCTGGCTGTGCAGCTTGGGTCCCGGCTGATTCCGATCCAGCCGGAGCCGGCGTCGCCCAGTGTGGAGTGGTGGGGGGGAGAGACAGGCCAGGCATGCGGTGCAGAGAGGGACTGTCTGGGGGAGGGACTAACCCGTGCAGCGGCCGCCCAGCGCGGGAGAGAACCACCAGGCCAGGCAGCCGCAGCAGCAGAAGAAGCCGGCAGGTGAGAGGCCAGAGAGCCAGTGGTGACAGTGGTGCTGCAGCCTGCAGGAGGAAAACCTAGCCTATGATCGGGAGTCGGGACACAGGTGAAAAAAAGGTAGGACTGGAGTAGTACTGGCTGTACTAGTCTAGTGACTGACTGTCTGACTGACTGTGTGAGAACACTGAGAAGACTATGTAAAGGGGATCTATTTTATGGGGAACCTGGCCTGCTGTAAGGGGGGAGATCTAAATGGGGGACGGGACCTCACCTCACCCTGGCCTGCTGTAAGGGGGGATCTATATGGGGGACATGATCCCCCATATAGATCCCCCCCTTACAGTAGGCCAGGGTGAGGTGAGGTCCCCCATATAGATCCCCCCCTACAGCAGGCCAGGGGGAGGTTAGGTCACTCTGGGGTCCCCCATATCGATCCCCCCTTACAGCAGGCCAGGGTGAGGTTAGGTCACTCTGGGATCCCCCATATAGATCCCCCCCCTACAGCAGGTCAGGCTCTGGGACCTCACCTCACCCTGTCCTGCTGTAAGGGCGGAGATCTATATGGGGGACAGGACCTCACCTCACCCTGGCCTGCTGTAAGGGGGGATGCTGGACATAAAACCAAAGAAAAGGAACAGACTTTGTTGCGAAAATGACATGAGAGTGGCACTTGCCAAGATAAAGCCGCACATTTCTGAACTGGTCTCTGAAAGACAACAGCAGAAGTCACACTAATTTGCAGTAAATATTCATTATTATGTTTTTGTGTGAAAATCATGTTTTAATGGTTTTGTTCTTTGTTCTTAATGGTTTTGTTCATTTTGTGCACCTATGTATAAATATATACCTAAAATAATATATACCTATGTTTTGAATTTGAAAAAATCATATTTTATTTTTCGAATTAAGAAGGGTTCGGTGAATGCGCATATGAAACTGGTGGGGTTCAGTACCTCCAACAAGGTTAAGAACCACTGTCTTATAGCATAGCAACGTTGTCTTGTAACGTGGCAGTACTATCTTGTAATGTGGCAATGCTCTCATGTAATGTGGCAACAATCTCTTGTAATTTGGCAGTTCTCTCTTGTAACTTGGTAGCACTCTTGTAACATGGCAGTAATTTTAGGTCATCAGTATAGGTAGTGTTTTCAGAAACAATGGGTCAGATTTCTAGTACAGGATTTCCCTTTATATGGACACAGAACTCTCTAACTGTTTCTCCTACTCCTGGCTCAGATCATTCTGGAATAACCATTTCCACTTATGGAGCCAATAATATTGATATTCACTCACACCTACACAGGGGAAAGGGTGGCTTTATGTGGAGGTACAAGAAGAGTTTGTATGGTAATAACTGACAGAAAAATTAAATTCCAGTGATGTCAATTATAGGTAAGATTTAATATGAATATGCCTCAATTGAGGTATTATTGCTAATATATGGTCAGCATGAGAGCTTCTGGATGATAGAAGACCTTGAATTACATTACATTCTAGCTCTTCCTGTCTATGTGTCTCCACTTTAAGAGATGAGCAGCACAGTCCACATGCCCGCCATGCCTCTGTGTCTCTACTTTAAGAGAAGGGCAGCACAGTCCACATGCCTCCTATGCCTCTGTGTCTCCACTTTAACAGAAAGGCAGCACAGTCCACATGCCCCCCATGCCTCTGTTTCTCCACTTTAAGAGTAGGGCAGTACAGCCCACATGCCTCTGTGTCTCCATTTTAAGAGAAAGGCAGCACATTCCACATGCCTCTGTGTCTCTACTTTAAGAGAAGGGCAGCACATTCCACATGCCCCCATGTCACCACCAAAAAAGAGCGCGCACGCCCACTGTGAGCCTTTTGCGAGCTCTGAAAAGCGTCGTGTCACCACCAGCTCCGATGACATCACGCAGCGTATGCTGCGTTCCAGCCTGGTCCCTGGTCACTAGCCAAACCCGGAAGACCCTTCGGCCAGCTTCTTCCCGTCGATGGAGAACACCGTACCGGCTACAGAATTTCGTCTCTCCGGGACCTTTGGATCAACATCTTCTACCTGATGTACCGCCGGAGCTGTTACAAGCCTACCTATGTCTATTACCATGTGAGTTTGCACTATTGTGTTCACATCCATCTATTAAATACTACACTTAGAGGTGCTCTGTGTTTGTCTTCCATTGTATCTATCCATAGCATTGACTTCCCTGTGTCTCGGGGCCAGCCCTTTGAGCAGTATTGAACTTTTTCACTTTCCTTCATACAGTGACTCTTTTTTGGGACATTGTTTTTATTTTATTTAATTGTATTTTGGACTTGAACATTTTTCACCCATTCGTGGCCATGTAAGTTTCCCATTACATGATCTACTATAGAGCCCTTTGCTTTTTACTCCTACCAGCATAGCTCCCACCCCTGTAAGCCTACTCCTCAGAGCGCTTGTTTTTTTCCAATGTCTGAATGATAGAAGACCTTGAATTACATTACATTATAGCTCTTCCTGCCTATGTGTCTCCACTTTAAGAGATGAGCAGCACAGTCCACATGCCCGCCATGCCTCTGTGTCTCTACTTTAAGAGAAGGGCAGCACAGTCCACATGCCCCCCCATGCCTCTGTTTCTCCACTTTAAGAGTAGGGCAGCACAGTCCACATGCCTCGGTGTCTCCACTTTAAGAGAAAGGCAGCACATTCCACATGCCCCCCATGCCTCTGTTTCTCCACTTTAAGAGTAGGGCAGCACAGTCCACATGCCTCTGTGTCTCCACTTTAAGAGAAAGGCAGCACATTCCACATGCCTCGGTGTCTCTACTTTAAGAGAAGGGCAGCACAGTCCACATGCCCCCCATGCCTCTGTGTCTACTCTTTAGGAGGAAGACAGCACATTTCACATGCTCCCCATGCCTCTGTGTCTTCACTTTAAGAGAAGGGACATCACAGTCCACATCCCCCATTCCTCTGTGTCTCCACTTTAAGTGAAGGGCAGCACACATGCCTCTGTGTCTCCACTTTAAGAGAAGGGCAGCACAGTCCACATCACTCCAATGCCTCCGTGTCTCCACGCGGGGAAGACAGAACAGCCCTCCACCCCCTCCCACCCCCATGTCTCCACTTGGTGAGGAGGGCAGCACAGCCAGAGTCCCCCTTTCCGGCTCTGTTTGTGCCTCGCAGGGTGTTATTAGCACTTCTTTGTTCCGTTTTGTGAGCGATAGAAGCCCTCTGTGAGCCGGCCAAGCGAACGATTGTCGCATCTCGCACTTTTCTGATTAACTAAGAGGAAATTGCAGCTTGTCGGCAGCCCGCTGAGAGGGATAATAACATGAGAGTTTGCTCTGGAGTAAAGTGGGTCCTTTCAACTACAACAGGCTGGCAGTCTGCCTCCCCCCACACTCTTCTACCCGCTCATTCAGCCAGCGCAAGTCAATTGTTTCCTCTTTTGCTTTTCTGGAATGCGTGACTCGCACACATTCTAGTAAACAGTATATAGTGCATGGCCAACATCGTCTTCAATAATATAGAATATGGAACCAATCCCTGATCTGTTTCATACTAACCTCTCATCTGCTCTGTATTCTCTCTCTCTCCCTCTCTCTTTTCCCTCCCACACTCTCCCCCTTCAATTGTCTTTCTATCTCTCATTTCCTTTTCTCTCCACCTATTTTTTTTATCTTTCTCCCTCTCCCTCTTTCCATCTTCTCTTGTCCTCTTTTCCCCTCTTCTACCACTATTTCTCCCTCTCTTCTCTTTCGCTCTCTTCCTCCCTCTCCAACTTCTCTTTCTTCCCTTCTGGTTTCCCCCCTTCTTCCCTCCCTCTCCCTCCTCTTTCTCTTTCCCTTCCTCTTCTCTCTCCCACACTTTCTCCTCTCACCCTCTGCCTCCCTACCTCCTCTTTCTCTTTACTACACCCCTCACCTTTCTCCCACTCTCTCTTTTTCTCTCTCTCTCCCTCCACCCCCCTCTCCCAGCTCTGTCTCTCTCTCTCCCCCTCCCTCTCTCTATTTTTTCTTTCTTCTCAGTCTGGGCCGCGTCCACCTCTTCTCCTCACCGCGTGTGATTTTCTTTGAGTTGTCGGCTTTGGCGTGACTCCAAGCGAGAATCATTTTCTTTTTCTTCACCTTCTCTGTCTTGGCGGCTCCACATTGCTCCGGCGGCGGCGTTTTCAGCCACACAGTATTCATCTCTTTTCTGCCGCTCACAGTCAGCTCAAACGTTGCTGTTCTCCTCCTCAAAGAAAAATGAAAAAAGAGTTCAGATAAATGTCAGAATGGAGAGTGAAATGATGGCACTTTCTGCGTGACTTACCAGAGACTCGTCTCATACATGGTCAAGATAACACACATTTATAAACCCTTCATATATGACAATCTTGGAGTGGGGTCCACAATGGGACCATTATCCAATTTGTTCAGGTTTCAGCCACAATTATTTCTTCACGCCTCACATTGTCACTCTACATGGAAACTGTGTTTTTTTTCCTATTCAGTCAGATAAAAATAAAAAGATTATCACACAACGGAAACAATTCAGTACATGTACCTACAGTGACAGCTGGAAACCAATCACACCAGAACATCATACATGTAATAGCAGAACACCAGTTTCTCTGCCTTGTCCAATTCAAATTCTGTTAAACCTTTTTTTTTTTTTTCAATCAATACATTTTTATTGGTTTCATCAAAAAAGACAATAACAACGAAGTTACATCAACTGGATGTAGAAAACAGGGGTAGAAACAGGGTATTGGAGCTTCATTTCAAAGATTGTCATTAAAATATTACAATAGTAGATGGCAATAGTAAATATATAAGCAAGAGAGAACATATACATAGGAGAAAATATATATTCAATGGTGGAACTATGTTTCAAACTTCCAAATGGGAAGAGAAGGGAAGGGGTAGCTCCCGCCCACCCGGCCCTGAGCCCCAAGGGGAACAGTGTCGCCGAACCCCCCCCCCCCCCCCCTGCACGGGCAGCATTGTACAAAACTTAGTCATTCATTGAGTAAGAAATTGCTAAATAATTACTGTGGTCTATATGGTGTATGGTAGTATGGTGTCTTTCAAAAGACTCTTAGACTTACATCTCAAGGATCAGAACATTCAGGGGTATGTGAGATGATTACAGCCACACACACCTACACAGGTTGAACTGGATGGACTATTGTCTTTATTCAACCTCACCTACTATGTAACTATGTAACTATGTATAATTCTGTCAAACCTGAATGGCAATTGTGGTCATATTCAGTCAAAAAACGTTGCCACAGATCTCACTGTCATAAAATGTCTAAATTTTATGACATAAATGTCGAAATAAAAACAAATGGAATGGGAAAACTGAAGTTTTCTCTGTTTGTTGTGCAGGACATAAACCCTCTAAATATGGTCACTGCTTAGTGCTTTGGGTATTAAAATGGTGCTGTATGTCAGTGGTACATTGTCATTGCAGTGTAATCTTGGTTTGTGTATGCTGCATTCACCTGCAATAATACTGCATATAACATCCTTGTCTCTAGTGTGTGAGTGCTTGCAGCGATCCCCTCCCTCCATCATACAACGTGTCACACGCATCTCTGCACCCCAGGAGTGAGATTATGGGGGACCAATCCTGCCTACCCTGATCATCACAGCTCATCTGCTCTGGTTTCAATTGCCAGCATGTTATCTCTGCATTTATGGAATTAAATTGTCACATCACAGCATGTTATAATATTATTACAAGGGTTATAAGATGCAGAAGACAATAAATAAGTCACCTTAAAACACAGTGTACACCTATGGAAGGTGATTGCAATTAAAGATGGCCCGTAGTGTTGGGGAAGACAATATGCAGCACAGTAGGCAGGCTTTGCCAATGTTTTTTCATTTCTTTTTTTAAAATATGGAAGTTTTAGGGCATTTAAAAGGCTGATATTATACTCTGCCTCATACCAACTTATCTACCATATCACGATCCTCCATCCATTTTGCCTTCACTGTACAGAAGTACAGTTCTGGAACAGTTTTGATGTCACAGTCATGTGGTGAATTGCAGAATAACAGTTGAACTTGTTGCACCTAAAGACTCGTTCACACTGTAAGAAAACCGGGCGAATAATTTCGCCTGAGGAACTTTCCCTTCGATTTTCGTATAGTGCGTACACAAATTTCTACAACCGATTCCGACCTTCTGAACGAAAATTCCCAAAGAGAAAAGCTCCAAACTTTTTCTCGTACGGGAGCAGAACGAACGATTTTCGTTTAATGTCTACTGTTTTCGTACGAGAAAAATCTGAAATGAAAGACTGCGCATCATCAGAAACAATAAAGAACAAAAAAAAAAGCCTTTGTTGTACGAGAATTTTCATATGAATTTTCCTTCATATGTTCCAATTGGCTGTGAAACACAAAGGAAATTCGGATGATCATTCGCCCGAATTTCTTATAGTGTGTACCCCACTTTAATCTCCTACAACCTAACCTCTTAGTGCTGACATGTTGACAAAAAGCCTTTATTAGAAATCATAAACTAATCATAAACTATCATCTATTGCTGACCTACTAAAAATGCTAGTTGCCAGGCGGATCCTCCAGGTTCATACCGACACAAAACAAGTATTCAGCCAGGGAAGGCCAAGTAGGTGAGGGCTCCCTCACAATGTACAGTGTGGAAAATAATAATTTGATCCCCTGCAGATTTTATAAGTTTGCCCAGTTGCAAATAAATGAAGGGTCTATAATTGTTTTTATCATAGGTGTATTTTAAATGATAGAAACAGAATATCAACCATTAAAACCAGAAAAAAACAAATGCTACAAATTAGGTTGCAGTGACTAAAATACCTATTTGATCCCCAAGAAAAACATGACTTAGTACTTGGTGGAGATAACAGGATTTTTGTAGTTGGTGACCAGGTTTGCACACATTTCAGGAGGGATTTTAGTCCACTATTCTTTACAAATCTTCTCTATATCCTTAAGGTTTCTTGACTGTCTCTTAGCAAATCGAAGTTTCAGCTCCCTCCATAAATTTTCTATAGGATTAAGGTCTAGAGACTGACTAGGCCACTCCATGACCTTAATGTGCTTTTTCTTCACAGCGAGTCGAGTTAATGCCAAAGAGCTCAATTTTGGCCTCATCTGACCACAGCACTTTCTCCCAATCCTTCTCTGAATCATTTAGATGTTCATTGCCATGATTGTTCATGTGCCTTCTTGAGGAGTGGGACTCGCCATGTTTGAAAGAAGAAAAATGCTGACTATGACCCTAAAAATGCCATTCCTGCAGTCAAGCATGGAGAGGAAAACATTATGCTTTGTGGCTTTTTCTCTGCTAAAGGTACAGACGGACTTTGCCGCATTGAGGGGCCAATACATAGGGCCATGTATTGTAAAATCTTGGATGAGAACCTTCTTCCCTCAGCCAGAACACTGAAGATAGGTCATGGATGGGTTTTTCAGCATGACAATGACCCAAAACATACCGCTAAGGGAACAAAGGAGTGGCTCAAGAAGAAGCACATTAAGGTCATGGAGTTTCCTAGCCAGTCTCCACACCTTAATCCTAATCACATGACCACCGTGCTGGCCGCTCATCCCCTCCTGCTTTAGACCTTAGATGGGGAGGAGGGGCCAGGAGTCACTGACCTCAAAATACATAAAAAAGGTGTTTGCATGCTCTATTTTTAACAAACACTTACACAGTTTTGGCTGCCTAAAAGAAAGGGGCTGACAGTGAATTTTTTATAAGTTTAGTTTACCACTAATAGCGGTGGGGGGGGGGGGGGGTGTGGAGACAGCTTACACAGACACAGGAGCTGACAGGCAGGAAATGGGGGAGAGGAGGATAGAGGAAAGCTGCAGATGGCGGAGACACTTAAACTGACCATGGTGTCAGGGCTCAGAAGCCATGATAAACTGTGGTCAGTATTCAGAGGGGAGGGCAAAACTAGGCAGGATCAACCAGGTTTTTTACAGCTTCCAGAGGAATAGGTTACACAGCACAAGCACTGTGCTTTTTAAGCTGCTATAAGGGAACAGGATCTTCTTTTCTTTTTTTTTTTTTGGGTTACAACCACTTTAAATTTTGTATAAAAAAGGTTGAAAACAGTTTCAGGGAAATTTTCAGGGGAAGTTTTAGTGATGGGAGTTCTGTATTTTTAGACTGTAACATGACTAAAGGATAAGTCAACTTCGGTCCCCTCAACCCTTTTTCAATAATGACATGGACTGCGTGACATGGGTTTAAAACCGCCACAGCCATTTTATTAATAAATAACATCAACTTCAACAATTTCTATAATTTAAATTTAACAGTGCAACCAGGAGGGGGACTTTGGGTGTCCTTAAGGCACACTTTTGCAACCCATGCTCGAAGACGATTACGAACTCAACATTCTTACATTTTCCCTCCCAAAGACCTAGCTCCTGGGAGAAGCACCAATAACTAATTGGAAGTGCTATTCCCTAGATGGGCTTCCAATTTTTTGTAACAAAATATCTAAACACTAAGCCCCCAAACAACCCCTGACCCGCTAAGCTGCTGTGGCAAATGGTCATTTTTATTTTTTATTAATATTATTATTTTTTTATAAAAATTTTGAACTACAACACATTGTCCCACAATCCCAAGTACTCCTGGAACCCAGAATATAGGGTGGGGGGGAAGCTTCCTTTTCGTCAGAACTTTCTGGAATGAATCCCAGCATTCCTTGCAAGCACCACCCTTGAGGATCAATCCTGCCTACCTGACTTCAGCCTCCATTCAGGTAAGGACTGCACCCCTACCCCACTGCCATCCTAGTTAACCTTTCTCTGACCTGTTCCTCCCTTTAGTCATGCTGATCCTTTGTCCACTTTCTCTTCTCCAGGTCGCATTTTACTTTCCTATTTATAGAAAATGCCATAACGTTATTTATTAGGTTTTCCATTTCTAGGGAAAAATGAAGAAAAGCCCTCAATTGTCCTCCCTTGATAGGTGGAAAAGTCTCTCTGAAACTCCTCCCTAACCAGCCCTTTTACCAGCTGAAAACTCATAGCAAAAAAACTTTTTTCATTTAACCATTCTGACTTTTTAAATGGGAGAAAACTGAAATGGGAAATTGCTTAAAGTGCGCTGCAGTGGGAGAAATGATTTTGCCATCTTCTATAAATAGAGTCCTTATTGTTACAGAACGGTCACTAAATGGCCACCATTGTAAGTCCCAGTTTGATAGACTATTCCCGATTCTGGTCAGGATAATACAGGCATCTATCTAGCACAGATGGTCGGAAACTTCCACAATTCACAGGACGTGGCGTTTACTGGCAGACTACAGTTCATACGTCTACTAGATGGGGACAGAAATACGTTCTGTGTATTGACAGATGCAAAACTCATTATTTAGTGTCAAAATGCACAAAGCACAAAGAGAAAGTGTTCCATTACAATCCATATTGTGAGTTCAGATTCTTCTAAGATTGTTCTCAAGAATTAGGGCAGCTGACAGAATCCCACCATCCGCACAAACCAGCAACACAGTCAGAGACAGAGATAGAAAAAGCAAAGAGGAAAACCACAATATCCTATAACTTTTAATGCATATAGAAAGTGAGCTGGTCCTTGTACAGAATAAAAACTGCTATAAATGAAGCCTGTAATATCCAGAAGGCCAGAGAGGGCTCCGGTGGTTAATGTGTCCTCTTGTTCAATGTCATCACTGCTTTCTAATATAATAGCATGTCAAAGGCTCAGGGGGGAAGTGAGACTGCAGGCAGGACCGCACACTGCACGGAAGAAGCAGATTGTTCCTAACGGTTAAGCCAGCTTGTCGGTCACTCTGGTTCAATGACTGCAGATCAGGGAAGATGTGGATGGCCTCTGGGTGCTTTGATCCAGGTAGCTCCAAGCTCCCAGGAGCTTTACAGGCGTTAAATTAATTAAGCTTTATGTAGTCTCAGCCTGGTGTATGGGAATACAATATGAAAACCTGCTCTCTTTCACCGTTTCCCCCCTCCTATGGGTATTTAGGAGTTAACATTAGAGAAAAACCGCCTCAGTATAACTAGATAGGCTATTAACTGGGGGCCAATAGCCCCCAACAAAAGAGCGTGTAGTATATCACAATTTGCGGGGAGAAAAAAAAAATGAATTTACATGAATGTCATTACTTACAACACAAATCGGGGAAATAAAAGATTTAGTCCCCATTAATTGATGAGGATGATTCCGGATTGTTCCTTCATAGTCACACTTTTCATACAGAGCTGCTGGTTTATATCTTGGATGCAGCCTAAAGATAGAGCAATTAAACCAACTCTCCATTCAGAGCTACTGGTTTAGAGCACAGATACACCTTAAATATAGAGCTACTTAATAAACGGTACGTACAAAATCGCTGGTTTATAGTTTAGATACAGCCTAAATATGGAACCATTTATTCAACAGTTCATCCAGAACTGCTGCTTTATTGCACAGATACAGCCTAAATATAGGGTAATTTATCCAAAAGTCCACCCAGAGTCGCTGGTTTGTAGCTCAGATACCCCCTAAATATAGAGTTATTTATCCAACTGTCCTTCCAGAGCCTTTAGTTTAAAGCTCAGATACAGCCTAAAAATAGTTACTTACCTAACTGTGATACAGCAGCTTCAGGGTTATGATTCCTTGTCATTGGAATTCAAGATATGCAAACAGACTTCTACAGATTAGTCCTGGAGGATCCATGAAACAGAACCATGTGGGAAAGAGGAAGCTGTCTGCAGTCTCTAGCAGCCTGAAAATTAGCAAAACAGTTCTGGGTACTCCAGCAATGAACTGTAATGGTCTTCTTCTCTACATCCTAATGGTTAATACTGAGACATGGGATATTGTATAAAGAATGTTGTGCAGGTTGATGATGGCATTTAATCAGATTCCAATTCTATAGTCACAGCTAGTCCATGTCAGACTCTGGCTGCTAAGAGGAGCATAACTTGTTTTCCTCTGTGTGACCTCAGATGACCCCTTACTGGTTTGTGTTCAGTAGAAGCATTTGGTTAATGTGTCAGGTTCCTGGAGCCTCTTGTGTTGACTGATGCTACTCTGAGGGCTCAAAGCTCTGTGGGTTCAATAAAAACGAATGCAGGCATCATGTTGAGAGTCCAAAGGCTCACTAAGCAATTTTTGGGCTTTTGTCTGGAGCCACAAGTTTTGGTATTGGCTCCTGCTGAGGTTCTCCTGCTGCTTCTGCTCAGTATTTTTGCCTTCGGGACATTCATGAAGCATTATAATGGAAATGTTAAATCTGGCAGTACGCTCTTGTACATTGGGGGCTTTTTGTATTTTCGCTCTTGTCACCTGGTTGTGCTTTTATATTTCAGCAGCTTTTTGTTGACTTGTCACAGTTTCTTGCGTCTGTTCTCGGTCTCTCATCTCCGGAATCACAGATGCTTTCACGTGAATGAATGCGCTCTAAATGAAATAGAAGAGGGCAGCAAAGTGGAGAACCATCCAATAATAAAGCTGAACGGCGGCAAATGAATTATGGAAGACGGAGCTGCAATTGCTTGACTGTCAAACACTATTAGAGACTGGCTCTGCCGGCGATACAAATGTTTACACTCCACACATATTTATTTTTCTGGAAGGTGCGGAGAGGTGGCAGTGCTGTCTACTCTGATCACCTGATAAGTGGTGCAGAGTGGCAGCAAGTTTTGGCAAAAAGGAGGTGATATCCAGTGCCGTGTATAGATCTGCAGGAATTAGGATATAAAGTAGGAGATATATCATTTGTGTTTAAGGTCTGCTCACCGACCAACTCTTCACTCAACAGCTAAAGGTAGTGAGCAAAAGCAAGATGGTGAAGTAGATAATCTCATGTACAGTGAATGTGGAAAGTATTTACAGCGCTTCACCTTTTCCACATTTTGTTTTGTTACAGCTTTATTCCATAATGGATTAAATTCATTATTTTCCTCAAAATTCTACAAACAATACCTCATAATGACAATGTGAAAGAAGTTTGTTTGAAATCTTTGCAAATTTATTAAAAACAAAAACAAAAAATCACATGTACATAAGTATTCACAGCCTTTGCCTAATAGTTTGTTGAAACAACCTTTGCACCAATTATAGCCTCAAGTCTTTTTGAGTATGATGCTACAAGCAGAACCTCTCAAGCTCCATCAGGTTGGATGGGGAGCGTCGGTGCACAGCCATTTTCAGATCTCTCCAGAGATATTTAATTGGGTTCCAGTTTGGGCTCTGGCTGGGCCCCTCAAGGACATTCACAGAGTTGTTCTGTAGCTACTCCTTTGTTATCTTGGCTGTTTGCCCAGGGTTGTTGTCCTGTTAGAAGATGAACCTTCCCCCTAGTCTGTGGTCCAGAGCAGGTTTTCGTCAAGGATGTCTGTATACATTGCTGCATTCATCTTTCCCTCAATCCTGACTAGTCACCCAGTGCCTGCCACTGAAAAGATCCTCACAGCATGATGCTGCCACCGCCATGTTTCACTGTAGGGATGGTATTGGCCAGGTGACGAACGGTGCCTGGTTTCCTCCAAACATGATGCTTGTCATTCAGGCCAAAACATTCAATCTTTGTTTCATCAGACTAGAGAGTTTTGTTTCTCATGGTCTAAGAATCCTTCGGGTGCCTTTTGGCAAACTCCAAGCGACCTGCCATGTACCTTTTACTGAGCAGTGGCTTCCGTCTGGCCTCTCTACCATACAGGCCGGATTGCTGCAAAAATGGTTATTCTTCTGGAAGGTTCTCCTCTCTCCACAGAGAAACGCTGAAGCTATGTCAGAGTGACTATTCGGTTCTCGGTCACCTCCCTGACTAAGGCCCTTTTATCCCAAACACTTAGTTTGGCCATGCAGCCCACTCTAGCATGAGTCCTGGTGGTTCCAAACTTCTCCCATTTACAGATGATGGAGGCCACTGTGCTCATTGGGACCTTCAATGCTGTAGAAATGTTTCTGTACCCTTCCCCAGATCTGTGCCTCCATACAACCCTGTCTCGTAGGTCGGCAGACAATTCTTCTGACTTCTTGGCTTGGTTTTAGCTCTGAAAAAATTAACGGTGGGCCTTATATAGACAGGATAGCCTTTCCAATTCATGTCCAATCAACTAAGTTTACCACAGGGGGACTCCAATCAAGTTGTAGAAACATCTCAAAGATGATCAGTGGAATCAGAATGCACCTGAGCTCAATTTAGAGTGTCATGACAAATGCTATGAATACCTATGTACATTTGATTTTTTCGTTTTTTATTTAAAACAAATTTGCAAAGATTTCAAACAAACTTCTTTCATGTTGTCATTATGGGGTATTGTTTGTAGAATGTTGAGAAAAATAAATAATGTCATCCATTTTGGAAAAAGGCTTTAACATACCAAAATGTGGAAAAAGTGAAGCGTTGTGAATACTTTCCGGATTCACTGTACCTCTAGAAAGACTTTGTGTTGCTTCACCAACCAATCAGATCCCAAACATCATCTTTTCCATCGCAGGTTTACAGACATTCATGGGGGTCACCTTTTCTGGAATCAAAGTCCCGTCTGGTCATCTGTTTTCTATTTAAAAAAATGACTACAGGTTCTATTTCCACCAGCAAGGCCAGTAACACACAGTAACTGAAGGTTCTGCAGCAAATTAGAGCATAAACCTATTAACGGTTGAGCCATGAGAAGGTCATATTATTGCATGTAAGCTCATCACGATTTCCCATCATGATGAAAAAAAAAAGCCAAATAAACCGTCAGATTTCACCAACTCACAAAATAACTTTTGAATACAAAATAATGAATAACCCATAACAAATATACTAAACAGCAGGGGAAGTTCCGGTGGACTACACAACCTGTTTAGCCATTAGTCCAGAGGTGTGTATGGTTGTCAGTCAAAAGAGGTGTATGGAAGTCAGATCAGAGGGATATATGGCTTTTGGTCCAGAAAGGTACATGGCTGTCAGTTCAGAGGTGAGTGTGGTTGTCAGTGCAGAAGGTGTGTGGATTTTAGTATAGAGGGGTGTGTGGCTGTCAGTACAGAGGGGTGCATGGGTGTTGATTCAGAATGTGTAAAGCCATTGGTCCAGAAGAGTGTATGGATGTAGGTTGGTGGGGGGGGGGGGTGTATGGCTGTTCTCCCCTTCCATAACAAATCTCCCCCCCCCCATCTCCAATTGTTTTGCCCCCCACCTCACATGATACCACAGTGCCCAGGGCAGCCGCTCCTCCTGCCCACACCTTGTCCCAGCCTTGTTCTTAGGGATGTATGGTTGTCAGTAAACAGGGGAGTACAGCTGTCAGTTCAGAGGGATGCATGGTTGTCAGTCCAGAAGGGTGTATGAGTCTGGTGCTTCAGTTAAGCAGAGGCAAGGAGAAAAAGAGGGATAAAAAGCTGTGAGAGAGTTAATTTGTTGCGAGTTGCGTTCAGTTGTATGTGTCACAGATCAGCTGCGGAGCTGATCTGTGTCTTACTGTTTGTATACATTTTTTACCTTTTGCTGCTGTAGGTCTGCTGGCACCTGTGGTTCCAAAAGCCTGCTCTGTGCTCTGCTCTTGCTGCACTGACTTAGCAGCTATGGGTGTTGCCTGCTTCACCCGATGGTTAATATACCTTCCTTCCTTCCTGCTACTTCCTGTCCAGCCTCCCATGAGTCTCCCTATTTAAAACCCACTCAGACCAGTTTCTGGTTGCTTGAGCAACACTTGTTCCTGAGCTCCTTTCCGTGTTATCTTTCCTACCTGACTTCTTGTTGACTGATCCCTTGTGTATTAACCCGGCTAGTTCTCCTGATTACGTTTGTCTGCTGCCTGCCCTGACCTTGGCTCGTTATCCGGCTTTCCTTTTGCTCCATCCATCCGTGTCTGCACCGTGTCTTTAGAAGCTCTCCTCGTGAGCAGGGTGAACCTGGGGGTCGTGACCTGGGGTCAGCACGCAGCTAAGTTCAAACTCCCGTGAGGGGTTCCCTGGCAGAACACCGGCTGCATCTTAGATTCCACGCCTTGGGGGATCCCGTGTTACTTGCTCGCCTGTAAGCTCGCATCCATAGAACCGTGACAGTATGTGTGAAAAATTTGGCAAAAAGTGTGCTAAGCGTACACTCACATTCATAATGGTACTGGATATCTGTCCTAGGAGAATGTGGAGAATGACTGTCAAGCTTGATGCTTATCTGGGTTTTCCAGAGATTCTTGCAACGCACAAAGCTCTGAGGGGCACTCTGATGTGAGCGGGTACTCTAAGGGGCACTCTAGTATAAAGGAGAGCTCTGAGGGGCACTCTGATGTGAGCGGGTACTCTAAGGGGCACTCTAGTATAAAGGAGAGCTCTGAGAGGCACTCTGATGTGAGGGGGGTCAAAGGGGTAAATGGCTGTGGGTTCAGATGGATATATATATGGTAGTTGGTTTAGAGAGATGTAAGGAAGTCAGTACATAGGGGTGGTAGGTTCAGAAGATACCTGGGCACCCTAGATGTTTGGAACTACAATTCCCATGATGCTCAACCACACTGCAGAGTGCATGAGCATCATGGGAAATGTAGTTCCAAAACATCTGGGGTGCCAAGGTTCGCCATCACTGCATAAGATGATGGTGTTAGAAACTTGTTACACCCAGTGAGGAGAGATAGAACTTTATTTCTAATGTGGATGCAGCTCTCTGTCAGGTGGGGTACCCCAGGGGGTCCCCGGAGTAGTCTGAAGAGTAGAAGAATGATGAAAGAGCTCTAGTATGGTATTAGTTGAGAGTTGGTTGAACACAACAGGGGGGTCACATTAATAACCAATGCTCTTTATCAAGACTTTGATCCTAGTGGCGTCCTGTGTTTGTATATGTATTGATGCACGCAGACCACTTATATGCAATGTCATGCTGTATACCAGGGGTCTTAAAACTATGGCCCTCCAGCTGTTCAGGAACTACAATTCCCATCTTGCCTAGTCATGGCTGTGAATGTCAGAGTTTTACAATGCCTCATGTGACGTGTAGTTCCACAACAGCTGGAGGGCCGTAGTTTGAGGATCCCTGCTGTATACACAGGTATCCATGGCTGCCATGCACACATGTGCAAACATGGGACACCACTGGGGCCGCAGCTCTGATGATGTCATCACTGTTTTCCTCCAGTTCCTCAACTTAGTATAAAGTGTCTTGGAAACACAGTTGGAACAAGATGTATTGCAGAGTATATACGTAGTTGTGACATTACAAACTCCATTTTGTGACTTCTCTGATGTGACTAATCCAAAATGGTGGATTTTTGTGTTTTTAGACAGGGGAGGTACCTTTGGTTTCATGTACTGAACATTTGGTAAATAGATCAGGCTTCAGTGGCCTCTCTGGCAGTGAAGGTGTTACGCGGAGTGTGTTCTCTAATGTACCTGAATATTAACTGCGGTCTGTGTTTAGAATAGTCAATTTCATGGTGAAATGACTTCTTAATAATATATTTAGCACCCAGGAGAAGCCACTGCGCCATCTGGAAAGGACTGTGGGATTCTGGGAGAGAGAATGCGCCTGCCAATCGCGTATTTTATTTAGTGTGTAGAGTAAGAATCAGAAACACATCAGGGAGGACAACATTCTGCATACCTGTCACTGCTATGTACACTGCATGGTGTAATAAGGGTATCATCTGAGCTTCCTGCATTACAATCAACACCATGAATATAGAGTGCAGGGAAGTGATATTGTTCAGCGTCTATACTGTATGTACAGAATAAGAACAGATACTGTACTGCAAATCACACCCAGCATACAGGACAAGAGAAGTGTTACTGTGAAGAGTCCATACATACAGAAAATAATAGACTCAGAGAAATGCACACAGGACAAGAGAAGTGCTGTAGCATGAGGAGGCATTTGAGGTGAAATGAATGGGGGGTGCTTGTAGGTTGTAATGATTGGGATCTTATGATGATGCTCCGCTCTTTAAAGGAAAACATTTGAATCTTAGGGTGAGGTGTCCAGAAGCTGAATTGTTCATTTCATTTGTTTCCAGTTAATGATATAAGTTGTTGCAATTCTGTACTTCAATGTGTCAGATGACTGTGTGGATAGACACGGACTATTAGTGGTCGGTCATTGTGGCCCTAGGTGTATGCAGAAGCCCCTCCAGGGCAGAGGTGAAGGGGTGCTATGTACAATGATAGTCAAGGGATCCTGTTTTTGGGGGAATGCAGTTAACTATTAGGGAAATGGCTTTAACCTACTGTATGTTGTAAAAGTATAGATGGGTGACATCACTTCTCTCCTGGTAACCTGCTGGAGTACCCACAGTAGGGTAGCCTTGCCTGTTGTGAGCAGCTTAATGTGAGCCTATGGGCTCTTCACATGTTTCTTTCCCTTTCGCTACCTTGTTTAAACTCATATCAAAGTCCCAGCACCTCATGGATGCCCTCTATGTGCAAATAATGAGAGGATCCTGTTCTTGGAGTATGCAGTTAACTATTGGGGAAATGGCTTTAACCTCCTATGTTGTAAAAATATAGATGGGTGACATCACTTCTAGACTCTGCAAGGAGGACTATCAGGATTCTAATTGTTAGTAGCTGCATTTCCTTACAGTACAGGACAGGGCTGAACAAAAAGGTAGGCAGAAAAGGTAGCTACCTTGGATGCTTTAGAAAAAGAGGGTGCAAAAAAGACAGGACCTGCAACCTATGTAGCTAAGGTAATTTACAGCTCATAGGAAGAGGGGGTGCACTTTGGCCTGTTACCCCCATTACATCCTCACCAGCCATTGATGCTGATTGGCGGCACTCAGTGTTACAGCTTCACTGAGTGCACCAATCCTGAGCTAATGATACCATTCCTCTGTCAGGATGTCGTTGGCTGTTGACATTTTTATCCATGAAAATCCACAGCGTCTGCCAAATTATTCTGTGTTAAATGTTTCATTTCACCACAGTAAAGTCCTCAAAATTCCGTCAATTCTCATTGATGGCGGCGTCCATTATCCCACGGAATCGTGCAGAGCTCTCAGTACATTAGCGGATGACCTCGCCATAAACCCGTCCATCACACCTGCAGAGCTGTCCTTAATCCTGAAAATTCTCATTAAGTTGGAGGAGGGTGTTGCATGACAAAATGCTCTGGCTTTATTGAAATTCCAATAGCCATTGCTGAGTGTGGCGGCGCTGATGGCGAGCAGTAATGGCAGTGATAAAGTTTTACCTTGTAATGGACAGTTTATACAGGAGGCCGAGGATGGGCAGCCAGACAGGTGATAAATCTGTCATGTCTCTGGCTTGTACGATCTTCCTCATTAATGGCAGCACGTGGGAGGACCTCAGGGCAGACTGAATATTCCCCAATACTCTGCTCTACCTGCCTGCTAAAGGGAATCAGATTAGAAGCCAACAATTTAACAAAGCCAGAGGTCTATGGTGTGAGTTTGACTTTCTATTTGGCAGCTGGTTGTAATTATCAATGCTGAGAGCAAGCTGACCTGGGGATACCCCAGAATTACATGCATGGTTTTCAGCTTTGTCATGAGAATTAGGATCTCGTATCTCTTATGTTTCCTTTATGGAGGGGTGGGATGATCTCCAGGTAATCTGTCAGTTTATACAATGCTATGCAGTTAGGATTGCCACCTCATCCCTTTAAAACAGGACACATATTAATTATACAGGTTCTGTGGCTAATATAATGCACTAAGGCGCTAAGTGAGTTTATTTACCACCTTAATCAGCCACAGAACCTAAGTAATTAATGTGTGTCCTGGTTTAACCACTTGCTGACAGGCCGCTGTGTATATACTGTGGCAAAGTGGCCCTATTGTGTGAAACGACGTACCTTTACGTTGTTTCGTTTAATAGCCACTAGATGGCGCCATCGTGCCGTGATTGGCTAGCGGGGATGTCAATCAACGGGTCTGTCAGACCCGATGTTTGCTGGCCACCCGTGATCATCCCTGGGAGAGGCAGAACGGCGAACTGCCTATGTAAACAAGGCAGATCACCCATCTGCGGGGGGACAAGATGGAGATCATGTGTTCCTGCTAAGCAATAACCCGGATCTCTGTCTTCCCCTAATCAGTTCAACCACCCCACAATTAGTAAACACCCCCTAGAGACACACTTAATGCTTTGATTGTCCCTGATGTTAACCCCTTCCCTGCCAATGTCATTAGTGCAGTGACAGTGCAATTTTTTTTAGCACTGATCACTGTAATAATGTCACTGGTCCCCAAAGTATCAAAAGTGTTAGATGTCAGATTTTTCCGCCGCAATGTCGCAGTCCCACTAAAAAACGCTGTTTGCCACCATTACTAGTAAAAAATCAAATAAATAAATAAAAATTCTTTAAAAACATTGCATCATTTGTGGATGCTATAACTTTTGTGCAGACCAATCAATTTACACTTATTGGGATTTTACCAAAAAAAGCAAAATACATATTGACCTAAACTGATGAAAAAAAATTGATTTTCTCTATCATTCATTGACGGATGCAGTAGTAGGTTTATGCTGCCCCCTACAGGAGTAGGACACTAGGCAGAAAAAAGTTCTGGCTATGCCTATGGGCAGTCCCAGGGGGTATACCCTCTCTCTCCCTGCTATAGGATGTCAGTTTTACTCTGCCTAGTCAGGAGTAAGGACCCAGTTCCTTGCTGGGATCTCTGGTCCTGGCAAAGGTTTTTCTTGATAGTTTTTTTCTAGTTAGCTTTTTCTCTGGATTCTTTTCCTGTGAGATTGACAAGCAACTATGCTGGATCTGGGTGAAGGGCTGGATATATAGATCCATGGTCTCCCTAACTGGCCAACGAGCAGACCTTAGCTCCGTGCTGGGTCGGCTGTGACCTAGTCCTACTGGGCAGGGACTGGCCCTGCGAGTTAAACGTCTCGACAGGTCGCATATGACTGGGTCTAGGCCTTCCTATTTGGCCGACAGCCCCCCACTTTGGCGGAGAGGGGTTCTGTCAAAAGATGGCGCCCGCCTGTTCCTGGTATGGTGAGTAAATGTTCCCCCCTCTTCCCCTGGCAGATTTTGGGGTGGACACTGGCCCCTCCCTGGGAGCGTCGAACCCCAACAATCCCGGGTTCACCTCTGTCCTGTCACGCACACCTCCAGCTACCTGACCCCCCCCCCCCCTCACAAGAGTGGCAAGAAATAAGCCATTGTCAAAAGAAAGCCATAAGAAGTCCCATTTCCAGTTTGCAAGAAGCCATGTGGGGGACACAGCAAACATGTGCTCTCGTCAAATGAGGCCAAAATTTAACTTTCTCTTTTGTTCATTAACCACTTAACGCAACGTGACGTAGGGCTATGTCGGCAAACTTTGCAGTGTTATACTGGGGTGATGCCTCTAGCTAGAGGCATCACCCAGATACCATTGTTTAGAGCCGGAGGTCGGCTTTCCGGCGGTAACGACCGATGCGGCTCGAGAGCCGCTTGGTGGTTACCCCGGGGAGCGGGATGGGACGACCCCCCCTCCCGCCGCTTTCTGCGGCTTTGCCTGGGTCTCCCGTCCCACCGGGAGACCCGAGCACCCAGCCGGCACGTCCCCCGGCTGGATGGAGTCCCGATCAAAGCCGGAAGCGGCTTTGATCGGGTCTCCGATGACGTAACCCGGAGGCGGCATCCATGACCTCACGTCCGGGTTACTCTGCTGCTAAAGGCGGCAAATTTAAAAAACCAGTGTATTCAAAAATGCAGTTTGCGGCATTTTGAATATATGGAAGTGTAGTGGAGGGGTCTAGGGTCTTTTAGACCCTCGATCCCTCCATAAAGAGTACCTGTCACTGCATATTGCTGTCACAAGGGATGTTTACATTGCTTGTGACAGCAATAAAAGTGATCAGATTTTTTTTTTTTTTTAACAAAACCTGTGATAATGTTAAAAAAAAAGTAAATAGGAAAAAAAAAAAATTTTTAGCCGCCCCGTCGCCGTTAGCTCGTGCACGAAAGAAAACGCATATGGAAGTCGAGCCGCGAATGAAATCGCTGTTCAAACCACACATGTGAGGTATCGCCGCGATCGCCAGAGCGTAAGCAATAATTAAAAAAAAGAGCTAAACTCTAAACTGGTAACCGTTAAAAAATGTTAAAGCGTCGCCTATTTGAGATCTCTATTGACCGTAGTTTGTCGCCATCCCACGGGTGTGCGCAATTTTAAACTGTAACATGTTGGGTATCTAATTACTCGGCGTGACATCATCTTTCAGAATATACAAAAAAAATGGGCAGTAAAATGTGATTTTTCATTATTTTTCCAAAAAAATTGCGCTTTAAAGACCGCTGCGCAAATACCGCATGACAAAAAATATTGCAATGACCGCCATTTTATTCTCCAGAGTCTTTGCTAAAAATATATATATAATTTTTGGGGGTTCGAAGTAGTTTTCTAGGAAAAAATACTGATTTTAACTTGTAAACAAAAAGTTTTCGAAATAGGCCTGGGGCTTAAGTGGTTAACGGACACAGTACTCCATAAATCATAACTACTAAGTTATTTTGCTTCCTCCAGGAGTAGGACTAGGCAGAACAAAAAACACCTGGCTATGCCCATGGGCCGTCCTCCTCTCTGCTCTAGGTAATCAGTTTAGTAGCAAGCAGCATTAGAAGTATCAGAACTCCATAGAGGGGTGGGTGCTGTGTCAGTCGATGAAGTCAGAGAAATGGATTTTACGGTAAGTACAAAAATCCCAATTCCTCTTTCATTCATTGACAGACACAGTGCTTCATATATCAAAACTACTGGGACGTCCAAAAGCAGTGCCAAAAGGAACAGGAAAGCTGGTCAGGGTTGATGGGAAGATGGATGGAGCGAAATACAGGGACATCTTAGAAGAAAACCTGTTAGAGTCTGCAAAAGACTTGAGAGTGGGGCGGAGGTTCGCCTTCCGGCCGGACAACGACCCTAAACATACAGCCAGAGCTACAATGGAATGGCTTAGATGAAAGCATATTCATGTGTTAGAATGGTCAAAGTCCAGACCTAAATCCAATTGAGAATCTGTGGCAATACTTGCAGATTGCTGTTCACGGACGCTCTTCATTCAATCTGACAAAGTTTGAGCTATTTTGCAAAGAAGAATGGGCAAAAATGTCTTTCTCTTTAGATGTGCAAAGCTTGTAGAGACATCCCCAAAAAGACTTGTAGCTGTAATTGCAGTGAAAGGAGGTTCTACAAAGTATTGACTCAGGGGGCTGATTACAAATGTACGCCACACTTTTTAAATATTTATTTGTAAAAAATGTTGAAAACCATTTAATATTTTCCTTCCTTTTCGCAATTATGTGCCACTTTGTATTTGTCGATCACAAAAAATCCCAATAAAAAACATTTAGGTTTTTGGTTGTAACATGAAAAAAGTTTGGAAAATTTCAAGGGGTGTGAATACTTTTTCAAGGCAGACATGTCATGATCTGGTGAGACGGGTCATTGCAGAGTAGACAAGAATGACTCTTCTCATGGTTTGGTGTCTGCCTGTGATTAATCAGCCTGTCGTGGAACTAAAAGTCCCAACACTTCCAAAGTGAGTGAGCGTGAGCCTGCGATTCCTTCTATGTGTGTCATCTGGGCAGACGTCTGTCATTTCTCTGCTTCTCTAATTGATCAAAGAATCTCTGTTTCCTTTGTTGCTTCATCAAACATAACTGTAATTAATTCATTATCTACCATAAGGGTAGCAGATGGTTCTCCGCTGTCTGTGCTCTCTGGTGGTCCCAGAAAAGTATTGGGGTGAATCTTTGGGTGAGGATTTTCCTTTTCTTTACCCAAAATGGAATGACAGTGAACAGTGACAGAATCGTGTGTGTGGTGAGGGTTTCGGGTTCCTGGAGAACTGGGCCGACTTCTCAGTCGGTCACCGGCTCTTTGGTAGGGACGGATTGCACCTAAATGGGGTGGGTGCAGCCGTACTGGGTGAGAAGATGGCCAAAAAGTTAGAGGGGCTTTTAAACTAGGGAATGTGGGGGAGGGTACAGATGTAGAAATAGCCAGTGGAAAGCAAGATTCAGAGGGCAGAAATGGGGGCATTAGCGGTAGGGTGTTCGGAGCTCCTAAACCCAGGGTGGGTACGGGGAAAAATCAAGAGAGCAGCCTAAAAACATCAAATGAGGATAAATGTAACCGATCTAAATTACGAGGCTTATATACCAATGCCAGAAGCCTGGCCAACAAGATGGGAGAGCTGGAGCTGCTGATGTTTGAGGAGGACTTAGATTTTGTGGGGATAACTGAGACTTGGTTCGACAGCTCTCATGATTGGATGGCGACCATTCAGGGGTATTGCCTTTATCGCAGGGATAGAGAGGGTAAAAAAGGGGGAGGGGTATGTCTGTATATTAAGAACAGTATACAGGTAAATATGAGGGATGATATTAATAATGGAGCTATGGACGAGGCAGAATCCCTATGGGTAGAGCTTCAAAGGGAAGGCACGGTGGGGAAGGTAATATTGGGCGTATGCTATAGGCCCCCCAACCAGAGTGAGGAGGGGGAGGCGGACCTCATGTTACAGATAGGATTGGCAGCAAGGATGGGAAATGTCATTATAATGGGGGACTTTAATTATCCGGATATAGACTGGGCAGAAGGAACCGCGCACTCAGCCAAGGCTAGGCAGTTCCTAAATATTTTGCAGGACAATTTCATGGGTCAGATGGTGAATGCACCGACAAGAAACAATGCGGTACTTGACCTACTGATTACCAACAATGCAGACCTGCTCACGGATATAGAAATACGGGAAAACTTAGGGAGCAGTGACCATAGGTCAATTGGTTTCAGTATTAATTACAGTAATAGGAAACACAAGGGTAATATTAAGACGCTGAATTTCAAAAGAGCCAATTTCCCTAAACTGCGCTCGCTGCTAGAAAATATCAAATGGGATAGAACCCTGGGAACAAAGAACACGGAGGAAAAATGGGAGTGCTTCAAGAGCATACTTAACAAGGGGGTGGGCCAGTGCATTCCACTGGGAAATAAATTTAAAAGAACAAAACTAAACCCTGGGTGGCTAAACTCCAACATAAAAATGTATATTAGTGCTAAAGAAAAGGCCTTCAAAAAATACAAGACTGAGGGGTCAGTGGCAGCATTTAAGCATTATAAAGAGTGTAATAAGAAATGTAAAGATGAAATCAGGGCGGCTAAAATAGAACACGAGAGACATATAGCAGAGGAGAGTAAAAAGAACCCCAAGAAGTTCTTTAAGTATATAAACAGTAAGAAAGCGAGGCCAGAACACATTGGCCCCATAAAAGATGATAAAGGAAAAATGGCCACTGAGGACAGAGAAAAGGCGGAAGTGTTAAATAATTTCTTTTCTTCAGTCTTCACAAAGGAATCGGGGGTCTACACGAACCCAGCTTGTAAGGCCGAACTAAATAATACACCTCAGGAAGTGCCGCCATGGCTAACAGAAGATAGACTTAGAGCTAAACTAGAGAAGCTTAACATAAATAAATCCCCGGGACCGGATGGCTTGCACCCGAGGGTTCTTAAAGAGCTCAGCCAGGTGATTGCCAGACCATTATTCTTGATCTTTAAGGATAGTTTACAGACGGGTATGGTGCCAGCTGATTGGAAAAAAGCCAACGTGGTACCAATATTTAAAAAGGGGCCGAGATATATCCCGGGTAACTATAGGCCGATCAGCCTAACATCTGTAGTCTGCAAAATATTGGAGGGGATGTTAAGGGACCACATACAAAACTTTAGTAATGAAAACGGTATTATAAGTAGTAATCAGCACGGATTCATGAAAAATCGTTCGTGCCAAACCAATCTATTAACCTTCTATGATGAAGTGAGCTGCCACCTAGATAAAGGTAAGCCTGTGGATGTGGTGTATCTGGACTTTGCAAAGGCCTTCGACACCGTTCCCCACAAACGATTACTGTACAAACTAAGGAAGATAGGTATGGACCATAAGGTGAGTACCTGGATAGAGAACTGGCTCCAGGGGAGAGTACAGAGGGTGGTGATTAATGGGGAGTACTCGGATTGGGCGGGTGTGGAAAGTGGGGTCCCCCAGGGTTCTGTCCTGGGACCAATCCTGTTTAATTTATTCATAAATGATCTAGAGGAGGGGATATCTAGTACAATCTCAGTATTTGCGGATGATACTAAATTAGGCATGCCAATATCTTCTATGCAGGATGTGGAAACCTTGCAAGCGGACCTGAACAAAATAACGGAGTGGGCAACTACATGGCAGATGAGATTTAATGTTGAAAAATGTAAAGTAATGCACTTGGGGGCCAGAAACCAGAAAGCAAGCTACTCGCTAGGGGGGGAACCTCTGGGTGAGTCTAGGATGGAAAAGGACTTAGGGGTACTGGTAGACAACACGCTTGGCAGTGGCATGCAATGCCAGGCCGCAGCAAGCAAAGCCAACAGAATACTGGGATGTATAAAAAAGGGGATTCACTCCAGAAATAAAGAGATTATTCTCCCGCTCTACAAGACTCTGGTCCGGCCACATCTGGAGTATGCTGTCCAGTTCTGGGCACCGGTCCTCAGAAAGGATGTGCTGGAACTGGAGAAAGTCCAGAGAAGGGCAACAAAAATAATTAGGGGGATGGAGGACATCAGCTATGAAGAAAGACTACAAGCCCTGAACTTATTCTCTCTGGAGAAGAGACGATTGAGGGGGGATATGATATCAATGTACAAATACTGTACTGGCGACCCGAGCATAAGGAACAAACTATTCAGAGAAAGGGAATACAATAAGACACGTGGCCACTCACTAAAACTAGAGGAAAGGCGGTTTAACCTTAAAGTGCGTAAGGGGTTCTTCACTGTAAGAGCGGTAAGGATGTGGAATTCTCTTCCACAAGCAGTCGTATCAGCAGGGAGCATTGATAGTTTCAAAAAACTGTTAGATGGACACCTTAAAGACCACAACATACAGGGGTATACAATGTACGGCTAAAAGCAAACACACACACACATCATAGGTTGAACTGGATGGACTCATGTCTTTTTTCAACCTCACTAACTATGTAACTATGTAACTATGTGATCACTGCTCCTCCATCTATACATACATCCCTCCACCTGTCCTTCCATCCATCAGTTAGTGCCTCCATCTATCTCTTCACTCATCTCTCCATCCATCCACCCATTTATTGTTTGTATGATATATATGTATAAATATACATATATATATTAGAGCTGTACGATTAATCGTAACAGAATCGAGATCGCAATTCACTCCCCCTGACGATCTTAATTAACATGACACTTGCTCGATTCTTTACATAGCTGTGCGGGAGCAGCTGTCAAAAAAAAAAAAAGCCTCCCGCAAAAGCCTATCAGCATTAGTCTCCCACTGAACTGTAAACACAAATTATTACATTGTATCTTTTCTTTCCCTCTGCCGGAGGAAGGAAGTTTAACCTCTTAAAGACTAAACCTTTTTCCTACACTTGTTGCTTGCAAGTTAAATCAGTTTTTTTAGCAGAGACCCTGCAGAATAAAATGGTGATTGTTGTAAATTTTTATGTCACACTGTATTTGCACAGCAGTCTTTCAAACGCAATTAATACACTTTAATGAATAAAAAAATAAAACAAAACCGTAAAGTTATCCCAATTTTTTTTTATAATGTAAAAGATGTTACACAGAGAATCGTGAGAGAATCGTGATCTTTATTCCAAGCAAAAAAATTGTGATTCTCATTTTGGCCAGAATCGTGCAGCTCTAATATATATATATATATATATATATATATATATACGCTGCAGCTTCTCATCAGATTCTGTTCTGTACACTTGCTAAAATCTAATTACACAAATGCAATATTAAAGATTCTGCAGTAATTATATTTGTATGATCAGCACTTTTGAGAAGGAACACTGTGCCCTTAGTGTACCTCTGGAGGTTCAACTGTGAATTAAACGATGACACTTTAGGTGCAGTGAACCAGAAGGCATTACAGGGGATGCCATATTTTATTCTGCGTGTTGCCTGTAATTTGAAGTCACACTTGTACAGACTCTTATGAAAGGCATGGAACCACTTACATATGCAGGGGATGAGGATTGTGGTAAATTCTGTGACACTGCCATGTAACTCTGCAGCCTCCTGTCAGATTAGTTTTCAGTTCTGTAGTTTTGCATTAGGATGGCAATCCTTTCCTTCAAGTTGGGGCTTCTCCTATGTGTTTGTCATCGCTGTTCTATCAGATGGGAATGAGTTAAACCCTCGGCGCATTCACACACCCCACATTACTTTTGGCTCTGCCTATTGATTTTCCTTTTTTTAAGGGTTTGAAAGAAAACTAAAATAAAAGTACTAAAATAATCAGCCCTAAAGAGGAAGTCTGTTGCGTAGAGTGTAAAACTGCCTTCGTAAAATTTTAATTACACAGTGAGGAATAGAAAATCATTTACAGCAGAAAATATTCAGCTGCAGAGACCTCAGGCAGTGCGAGGAGACGGTGCTTGTAAAATTTATCGCTGCTCGCGGATAAACACACATGAAGTGTGGGGGCCCAACAGAAATGGCGAGGGGGGGGGGGGGTTGGTTTAAATCTGGACAAAAAATATCTCCTAAAGGTCGAAGTGGTTATTTTACCATTTTATGGTGCACTCTGTAGATTCTAAGATTCTGCTTGTCATAAATCTGCTGCAGACTCCACATTTCATAATGTCCTCCAGCATCTGATTTTGCAAATATCTCATCAATTTATAAAGATTTCACAACTGCTTATATGCAGGGGACTTTAATGCTCCAGGGGCTGAGGAGAGTTGAGTTGGAAATCAGCAGACAAGATGCATTGGAGTCAATAGGAAAGGCAAAATGAAGATGGATTTTAACGTGTTACTAAACCCAGGACCCTGCATTCACTATATCTGGCCTTCCACTGTACACAAAACATGGAAATGCAATTATTTTAGTAAATATAAATTGCTAAATACCTTTTCTCATCAGCAGTTAGAGCAGTCTTATTATTTCAATCAGTGTCCGGCCAAGCACTGGTTAAAGCTTGTAGGAGGAGTTTCCATTCTCCTCTGACTGTCCTTTGAGGCTGCATGACCCTTGACCCTCTGCCTAGTCAGTGCTGATTGGCCTTGTGCTGATCACATGCCCCCCCCCCCCCCCAAAAAAAAACTCCTCTCTAGCAATATACACCAAACTAAGCATGTGCAGAGTGCCTCCAATGCTCTGTACTATCAGCAGATGGACTGGGGACAGTGGAAGAAGGGGAGGATCAGAGAAGACAGGAGGATTAACCCCTTACGTTCCACAGTGAGTAACAAGCATGAATTACTGCATATACAACACTGATTTTACTGTTGCGGGTTTAGTAACACTTTAAAGGTGTGATGGGCTTTAACCTCTTCTCACTGGCCCCTGTCTAAATTGGCCCAAATAGACAGGAGCAGGGGTAGAGACCTTAGATTGTAAGCTCCTCAAGGGTGGGGACTGATATGAATGCAAATTCTATGTAAAGCAATGTGTAAATTGTTGGAGGGTTTAAGAAGCTCCTTTCACCTGTCCTAAACATGTTCTTGTGCCAAATGTGACCCCTTATTCTAAAAACATTCCATTAGATAATGAGGAACTTAAATGCTAACCCAAACTATCCCAAACACTGATCCTTAAGCTGGTCCTACACTGTAAGATTTCTTAGAAGTAGTAATTTCTTTAATAAATTATTTGGTTCCTCCATCTGTGCTAAACAGAGTGGATGGACCAATCGCTCCTGCTGGCTATTGTGTTTAGACAGCTGTCATAATACCCAAACAGTGACTGCACAGCTGCTATTCAGCCAATAATTTTCCACCCAGCTCCTTCTATTTTTAGATCGAAGGATGCTGGGCAGAAGGATGCAGACAGGGCCAACCATGTCCTGCAAATTCCCCCTGAGTATGGCAATCCTAAAGAAACCGTTTTTTTAAATAAGAACTCTGTTGAGCTCTATATCTATACTGACCACATGATCTTTCTGACAAAAGAACATTTGCTTGGAGCCATATGATTCCTCATGCACTTCCAGAAAGTGTCCTATAAACCCTGAGCAATGCTGGAGCCCTTCTGCCAGCCTCGCCCTACCACAATGCCCTCACACCCTCACTGATTTTCAGTGGTCTTAAACAGGGTGAACACAGGTGTAAATGGGTTGTCTATTAAAAAAGAATAGCGCACACATGCAAAAGAAACTACCAAATTTGAAGACAATCCATAAATAAAAGTGGGGATTTGGTCCCACCATATGGCCATATCGTGCTCAAGCCCACCACTATGTCAAAGTACCCCATTATCAGTGGGTCCTACACTATCCATGAAAAAGAGATGAATCCAGCCTTTCTAACCCTTGGAGATAATACTCCTTGCTGGGAAAGATGTGCAAATGCACTACAGGGGACTCCACCTATATCTACTTGATAGTGGACACTGATAGAGTACAGGTGTGTGTGGGGGGTGCGGTGGGGTGCTCAACCTCGGTAGTCTGGTCAGACTGAATACATAATAAACAATGGGTTGTCTGCCTTTAGAAAAGAAGCTTATTTTAATGTTAGCAACCCCTTCCTCCTTCAGTTTTACCATCACAACTACAGTTTTAACCAGTTTAAAGCGGAGTTCCGGCCTCAAATACCTTTTTAAACTAAAAATACCCCTATAATACTAATCCATCGCCCTTTACAGAACCGCTATTCTCATACTTACAAGGTGTACAGTATTGGATTTTAGTCAAAATCTTACTTTTAAAAACGCTGTCTGGGCGCGGCCATCTTGGATGTGGGCATCTGGAGCCTCAGTGTAATCTGCTGCGTCCTTCTTCCTGATTCTAGGGAGTGTTCTGGGAGTTCTTCCTGATTCCAGCCTCCTGGGAGTGATGACAAACAGCTCCCAGGATGCAATGCAAAGGCGGAAGTGATGTCGGTGGCCGTGGCCACAGGGGGGGGGGGGGAAGGAGGAAGTACAATCAAAAATGCCCTGAAAATAAGGTAAAGGACCCCCGAAAAAAATTTAAAATGCCCAATTGTTGATCAGCATAGCGAGCACGCCAGGAATCACTAAAGTTGCAAAATAGGCCGGAACTCCACTTTAAACTAAAGTTTAAACTATAAACTTCCAACAGTATTGGAGACCCGAAGAAAAAAAAACAACACTCTCTTGCCCTCAAGAATGATGTAATGTTGGTGGATGGGTCACCGATTCTTGATAGTTCCAATAGAAGCACAGACTTTGCTGCCCTCTAAGGGCCAGGGGAGAACCCAGTGGGAACACTGTAAGACAAAGAGAAGAGAGGGTGCACCAGCCTTTGCGCAATTCCCAAGTGGTTTCTTTAATCGTAAGGTGAAGGAAGTATACTCACAAACAAATCAATAGCAAAAGCATATCAGGGTCCACAGTAAACACAAACAAGCCGAATTTGAATCCATGTGTGTTGTCCTTAACACTTTGTGCTCCAATGAAGTGTCAGTGGTATAAATGCTGCATTTCCTTCCTTCTTCCCATCCCCTCCTCATTTCTACTCCTTCTGTATTCAGAACGTGCCGATGGCCTCAGCCTGGTAGCGGACAACGAATGAGATGCAGGGAATAAACCTCGCCATGTTCCTGCACGTTTGCTCCTGTAAACTCACTTGTAGTGTAATATCTTAATTTGCTTTCTGCCAGATTCATTGCACATGGCGATTCGCCGCTTGCATGTGAAAGGAGCACACCTCATGCATATCTAAGTGCTGCCATACTTACTGCCTGGAGACAAAGCTTTCTAACCTTGATTTAATCATAAGGAGGTTATTGTCATTACATCCGAACAACACGAACCTGGTGCTCCAGGGATTTACAGTCTTCATATTGTTTTATGACCAAAAAAAAAAAATCCGTTTTTGTTGGGATGGGAATACGGGGATAAACTTGACTGCCAACTGTTTTTCTATCTACATTTTATTCCATCTCAATGTGGATGTGATTGTCTCCAGTTTGATGGAATCACATCTGCCAGTCACAATCAGAAGCCAGACGCTTTCCTATACCTGGAATAAGCAGCCACAAGCCACAGAAAAGGAAGAATCATTTTTGGACTATGGGAAAGCATTCCTGGGTCTGGATTTGGGTCCATCACACCCAGCACTGCAGAAAATGGAAGGTCATACTTCTCCTAACAAGTCTGACAGTGACATCATCATGACCTCAGAACACCGTGGACCAGGAGCTGCTGACACTGATTGGCTAACCAGGAATACAGTGTTACCTCAAGTGTTAAATGATGAAAGTATAATTACGTATAGCTTTGAACTAACGGGCACTTCTTTGGCTTGTCCACTTGCTGAGGATTAACCTATACTGTTAGAGTGGGGATTTCCTTTATGATGGGTGATATCAAATATATATTGGAACACCAGTTTTTTTTGCAGATGCAGGGTCAACCCTGTGTTTTTACTGTGTCACCATAAGGGGCTCCCAGTTCAAAGTCTGCACCGGACTGATGAGTAGAATCTGAAAGGCCAAGCCAGCCAATATAAACCTGACTATGTTAGAATAAACAAGTCTGGAGACCCTTGAAAATGAGACAGTTTTGTAGCCCACTGATCACTTCCACTGGTAAAATTGGACAACTGGCAGAAGGTTCAGGTCAAGAGGAGGGGAATGGATCTGAGTAACAAGGATTGAAACAGATGAGAGATCTTAAAGAATCTGCTTCCACACCATGGGTGCCCTCTGCCCACTGGGGTAGGAGGGGTTGCGTAAAAGTGTAAGAGAAAGTTGAGGGATGGAAGGAGTGAATCTTGGAGATGGCCACATGCAAATGTATTCATTTTTGTAGAGGTTGGTATCCAAAGCATTTTAGGGGCTTCAAATCCCATTTCTCAAGGCTAATAAATGTGACAATACAGAAAGGAAAAATACAATAATCAGAACAAATCCATTCTGACTGACAGCTCCTTCAAGCCTGACAATACAACAATTACATTTAGACAGCTGCCTCTCCCAAAAGCAAAACTGGTTGAAAAATCACAGATCACTTTTAAAACGATTGCACCATAAAGCACCCCAAATCAGCTTTAAATTTGCTTTTATTTCAGTTAATTTTGTTCGTTCAAGTCCTACAAGTTTAAATAAAGAGCAAAAGTACCTGTGCCTTGTTTATTCTGTTTGGATTTATATATAATGACAGTTTATCTCATGGAAGAATAACCAGTAATTTTTGGAGTTGGATGATATTTGGCCTCCTAGAGTGTGTCCTCATCCTTCTGGTCTCTTTGTCCTCTGTAGATGACTGACAAATACCCCATTGTTCTCCTTGCAAATGTCACCGGGCGCAGTTGTCTATTTCATGGTCAAACCCTCGCATGGGCAGCAATGGATAAAGCTTGTCATTGCCACATAAACATGCAGCTGTGACCTCACTGCTGCAAAGAAAATGACCTAATGGGATTACCAAGTGTTGTGTCTCTGCTTATCATCTAACACTTGGCATCTTTGAAGATGGCTGCCCACGGGGTCACTTCAAAATATATGTCGTCAAGGCGCGTTTTAGTGGCTCCACTGCCTTAATAGAAAAAGATTCAGAGGAGCCACCCTACCCTAGCCTGGAGGTCTGCCATCCAATAATGATTGATCTTCTTAGAGGGTGCAGAATGTAAGCTCAGGCATGACATGGTGCCTTCAGTCCATGAGGTACCCCTCTTGAGTGTTCAAAAACTGAAGATTTTTAGGCTGCTAGAGCTTCTAGAATGTTCTGTTGGAGGATGGGGATGTCACGTATTATATACAGATGATCTTTGGGATCCACTAATGACTAAGAGAGGAGATTCTCCTGTAACTCTGGGGTGTCTTGGCCTGCAGGAAGCCACAAATCCTTTTCACAATTCAACTATATTACTGGCATCTATCAGTCAGCCCACTCACGTGGGAAATGCCCCATTTGCCCTGGCTGGTCTTGGTTGGGTCAGTGTCATTGGTGACTCTCAAAATAAGTCCAAAGCTGTCAACTGGAGCAATGTTACATTTAAAGGATCACTCCATTATTTTCCCTGAGGATGGGGAAGGTTAGATAGTAACAGTACAGGAAGATAAAATGGATTCTGAGTATCAATAAAATGAACTGTTATCTCAGTCATGTCACCCAGACATCTAATGGGGAAACCTGACAGGCATTCTAAGCCTTTAATACTATAGCCAAAGATTACATTTTTTGCCTACACTGCCCTTAAAAGAGAAATATGAGGCAGCTATTTCTGACCCACCTCAGAAAATGCTTGGGTTCTAGCAGTCTGCGGCATCAATACTTTGACCAGGAACGACTATGCAGCCAGCCACCCACTAATCTGGGTGGGGCGAAATGCATCAGTGGGTGTGGTTAGTCGAGCGATACTGGCTGAGGCCATTACACAAACACTCAAATGGATCGGGTTGGCTTCTCAAACTTTCTATGCAACCAGTGAAGTTAGAACTCAGGAAGTATAAGACTATGAAGAAGGTGAAGGGAGAGAACTCTGACACTAACATTAAAAGTATGATGAAGAGATGTCACTGTTTAAAATAAAGGATCCAGATGGACACTAACAATTTTAAAAATACAGTTTTCAGGGGAGGCGGCACCTTTAAGAAGCTATATGTGGTTCTACCAGCAGAAGCTCAGAATCCTCATATAAAGCTAATGCGGGAGGAACTGAGATTACCAGTCAGATGTGCTCTTCCATTGAAGTCACAGTGGTGGAAAAGCTTTGAGAGTCCCAGGAGGGACAGAATATGCTGGACAGATGATTGGCCACCAGACTTTAAAGCCTTTCCCAGCTTTGGATGTGGTAGGAAGAGGGGATTGTACGGGTGGAGAATTTTGTCTTCTAATAACACTTCAGAGCAGAGCGGAGATGACGATCAAACCACACATTTACCTTTCATGTGTGTGTGTGAACTTCTGAGCTGCTGATCTGTGTCCCGAGGGGAGGGGGGGGGGATAGCAAAAAGCAACTGTAATCCCCAAACAAAGAGGTGGGGCTGACAGGAGCTGTCCAGTGCTGAATGATAAACCATACAGATGCCTGCAGGAGAGATTTCTGTATAAAATAGCAGTTCAGTTCAGGGTGGAGTAGGGGGGGCTCTGTTACTCACAGCTGAAACTTACATGAGAGGAACATAAAGGACATGGCAGGACATTGGAGAGATAAAACAGGAGATGAGATTCATCAATGGAAGAGGAACAGACACTGAGCTACAGCCTCTACAACTATCAGTGGTGGTATCCCCTATCACCCTCTACCACAGCCTGTATTACTGACAATGCCGTGGTCATGACTCACAATTACAGAGTTTGTACACCCCCACCTTTTCTATATCTCAGTCACAGATGGCTATATGACCCCACACCGAGTGTGGCGTTTTCCTCATACATGGTATTTGCCTGTGGGTGGAGGTATTGGTGACGTGACCCTTCAGTGCATGTGTGGAGTTCCCCTTTCATACATGGGATCTTCCCGTGGGGGTCTTATTGGTGACGTAACCCTTCAGTCTGTGTGTGGAGTTCCTCTTTCATACATGGGAATTGTGCATGAGGGGTGTTATTGGTGACGTGACCCTTCAGTGCATGTGTGGAGTTCCTCTTTCATACCTGGGATTTGCCCATGGTATGGGGAGTGGGGGTTATTGGTGACGTGATTCTGCAGTACATGTGTGGCGTTCCCTTTTCAATCATGGGATTGGCATGTGGAGGGGTTATTGGTGACATGACCCTTCAGTGCGCGTATGGCGTACCCTTTTTCATGTATGGGATTTGCCCATAGGGGGTTTATCGGTGACGTGATCCTTCAGTGCGTGTGTTGAGTTCCTGTTTCATACATGGGATTTGCCTTTGGGGGGGTTACTGGTGACTTGACCCTTCAGTGCATGTGTGGCGTTCCCCTTTCATACATGGGATTTGCCGTGTGTGTGTGTGTGTGGGGGGGGGGGGGTTACTTGTGACGTGACACTTTAGTGTGTGTGTGTGTGTGGTGTTCCCCTTTCATACATGGGATTTGCCTGTGGGGGGCTTATAAGTAACAGTGTCTGTGGAGTTCTTATTTCATACATGGATTTGCCCGGGGGGGGGGGGGGTTATTGGGGGTTTATTGTCACTGTGAGCCCTTGCTGTGTTTGTCATTCTCCTCATCCATGGGATTTGCCCCGGAGGGAGGTTATTGGCACTTTTACCATAATAATTGGCCAAGTACGGCTGTACATTCTGCTCTTATTCAGGAGCCCAGTGAGCAGTTCACATTCATCTCTGGCTGCTGCAGATAAT